>NC_092611.1:815000-897500 GCF_047663525.1 Anas platyrhynchos
GGATTTCCGGGCCAGTGTTGTCTGTCTGCGATAGACTGCTTTGCTAGATCATCGTTCAGTGCTCCCTCTGCCAGGCACAGGCCTTTTTGTCTTAATCCCTTGTAAGAAAACTTGCAGAGGTATATTTGCCCATTTGCAGGTAGCTTGTGCTCCTCTTGCAGTGACGGTGTACTTAACCCAGTATTTGTCCACGAATGACAACCCCTGTGGTTAGGCAAGGAGTTAAAAGTTTAAACAGCAAAAATCCCATGGCTTGCTGTAGCTGAGCAAACCTCCTCCTTGGCCTCCTCCTCCACCGCCTCCTCCTCTGCCACCTTCTCCTCCTCCTCTTTTCTTGTTTTTATTCCTTTTTATTTTGGCTTCCGCTTCCACTTCCACCACCACCACCACCACCACCACCACCACCACCTCCTCCTCCTCCTCCTCCCTCCCCTGTCCAACACTCTGGCTCCCACTGCCCCCCTTTGGCCCATTTATAGGGAGGAGCAGCCACATCCCCGATTGATGACAAGCCTTTTGCATAATAGCTAACAATCGCTACCCAGGCAACCAGGCCACAAGCAACGCATCACAGAGCATCATCAAGTTGCTAGGAGCAGCCAGCTGCTACCTTACAGGGCTACTGTGCCATGGTCCTGTGGGATGACAAATGGAACTAGAATTAGGAGCAGCGGTCAACGCTCACCACCAGAGAGGGTCTTTTGTTTTGGAGTCCTCCGCCTCCTCCTCCTCCACCTCCTTCTCCTCCTCCACCTTCTACTCCTTCTCTTTTGTTTTTTTGTTTTTTTTGGCGGCCTCCTCCTCCACCACCTTCTCCTCCTCCACCTTTTTTTTTTTTTCTTTTTTGCCACCACCTCCTCCTCTAGTATTCTACTATTTCTCCACCACCTTCTTCTCCTCTTCCACCTCCATCGTGTCCCTCTGCCTATCCCTTGCTCACCTCCTCTTTTGTCACCACTCCTACTCATGCCGCCACCTCCTCAATCTTCTCCGCCACCTCCTCCTCCGCCACCTCCTCCACTGCCCCCTTCCTCTCTTACTCCCCCTTTTCCACCTATGCCTCTTCCTCATCCTCCTCCATTTCTGTTTCCACCTTCTCCCATCTCCCCTCTCCAACACTCTGGCTCCCACTGCCCCCCTTGGCCCATTTATAGGGAGGAGCAGCCACATCCCCGATTGATGACAAGCCATTTGCATAATAGCTAACAATCGCTACCCAGGCAACAAGCAACGCATCACAGAGCGTCATCAAGATGATAGGAGCCGCCAGCTGCTACCTTACAGGGTCACAGTGCCATGGTCCTGTGGGGTGACAAATGGAACTAGAATTAGGAGCGGTGGGCAGCGCTCACAGCCATAGCCTCCCAGAGAAGCCGCCTTGGCGCACCTGGTTCCTGGCAACTCCTCCTGCCATTTCTGGGCTCACGATCATTGCTACCAGCATGCCTTAGCAAGGAGCATGCAGAGGAAGTTGGCCAGGAAGCTTCTGCCGAGGTGGAGGAGGCTGTGGAGGAGGAATAGTCAGTGGGGCTGGAGAAGGAGAAGGAGGAAGAGGCAGTGGAGGTGGAGGAGGTGTTGGAGGTGCAAGAGGCAGGGAAGGAGGAGAAGGAGGAGGAAAATGAGAAATAGGTTTAGCAGGCGGGGGGCGAGGAGGACGCGGTAGACAAGGAGGAGGCAGTGGACAAGAAAAAGGCCGTGGACGATGAGGAGGAAGTGGAGGAGGAGGACGTGGTGGAGGTATCATAGAATCATTATTGTTGGAGGAGACCTTCACATTTGTCCGGTCTAGTCATCACTGTACTACCAATGTCACCCAATAAACCATGTTCCTAAGCACCAGCTCCAACCTTTCCTTGAACACCCTGCTCCTCTGGGGCCTCCTCCACAGGTCGCAGCCTCCTCTAGGGCAGATCCACCTGTTCCAACGGGGGCTCCTCCACGGGGGGGCTGCAGCGTGGGGATCTGCTCCACGGGGGACCCATGGGCTGCAGGGGGACAGCCTGCTCCACCAGGGGCCTCTCCCTGCACAGGCCGCAGGGGAACTGCTGCTGTGAGCCTGGAGCACCTCCTGCTTCCTGCTGCACGGCCCTTGGGGGCTGCACAGAGCTTTCTCACTCCTCCCTGACCCAGACACTGCTGGGCAGCAGCTTTTGTTCCCTTTCTTAGATGGGCTCTCCCCCAGGCGCAAACATCATCCTTTTGCTCTGCGTTCTGGGCAGCAGCGGGTGGGTCCCTCCTGGAAGGAGCCTCCTGGAAGCGGCCCTGAGCTCCCATGGGGCAGCTGCTGCATTCTTCTCACAGAGGACACCCCTGCAGCCCCCCGCTCCCACAGCCTGGCCACGCAAACCCAAGCCAAGACACTGAGCGAGCCTCCCTGATTGCCAGCCAGCAGCTGGCTCAGCCTGGGACCCCAGGCCAGTGCCCACAAGACTCTCCTGGGCCTTCCAAAGCAAGCCTTGTGGGGACGGAGCACCCACAAAGAACGGACTCACACAACAGGACTCCTTGCCAACACCGCCTCACAGACACCTGGGCCTTGAGCGGGTAGCTCCCCTTGAGCGAGCTCATTTCCTTCCCAGGAGCTGAAATGTGCCGTTTCGGGGGCATTTGGGGGCTACAGCGTGCTGCTAAGAGGGATGTTGGAGCTCCTGCAGGGCAGTGCTTCCACTAAGGCAAGGCCTTTTCTGCATCTTCTACTGCCCTGCAAGCGAGGATGCTTGGGGCACACAAGAAGCTGGCAGGGGACACAGCTGCAGGGATTGCAGGGATTCCTAAAGTCATAGCCAAATCCAAGAAAGAGAGGAGGACGTGATGCTTTTGATAGAAAGGAGCTGGGTTTTGGGGCAAAATCCGTCCCTTTTTCTATCCCGGAGACACCCAAGGGCGTAGGACAGCAGCACTGCAGGGCAGCAAGAGATGCTGTGCATTTCTCTCGTCGCCCTGAGACAGCCACTGGGTGACGATGGTGCCAAGCGTCTTGAAAGAGACCTTGCTTTCTCAGGCCCAGGTGTCCAGCTGCACACCAAGGCCGTCCCTGGCTTCCAGGCGCAGTTGCCAGGCCCAAGGCCGAGCTCCTCTGCGAACCCCCAGCCCAGCAGACCTTGCTCCTGGCGTTGTGGAGCAGCCATTTCACGGGAGCCTTTTCTCCTGGCAGTCAGCTTAGCGCCATAAGCTCTGCCAGCGGGACGCCTGAGAGCCATGGGAGCTCAGCAGAGAGTCACTGTCAGCCTTGGAGCTCAGAAAGGTGGGTGGCCACAAGTACCCTGAGCGTCCAGCTCGCATTGAGGACTGCTGCTGGCACTCGAGGCGTGGAGGTCGGCATGGTGCAATGGGAGACGCCACTGTCCTGCTGGTGGGACAAGAGACACTGATGTGCTGCTGCTGCAGGAGGAGACTTGAAGGTGCTGCTGCTTCGAGGTGCTGAGGAGCGGGCAGCCTCCATGCCGGTGGCTGAGCTGAGCATGCTCCTGTTCATTAGCGCTCTCCCCTTCCTCTCTTTTTCCGGAGGTGGAGAGAGAGAAACGCACAGATCTCTTTCTTTCCCGGTAGGAAATGGAAGAGCCTCGTATCTACATATTGGCCAGATTCTGCCTGGCGCCCTTGGGACTGGGGATCTGTGTTGATCTGTAAGAAAGAGCAATCGTCAGCACAGCAAATCCCCGTGACCTTGTGTCTATCAGCATCGTCCAAATCCCTCTCTAGAGCTGTGGGCTGGCTAAGCTGTGTGTTGGATGGTGAAAGTGGGAAATGGGAATGGGTTGGGAAAGGATGTGTGCGCCGAGAAATCCTTGCTGGGATGGGAAGACTTCCTTGGGGTGGAAAGGCATTGGGCTCGGAAATGAAAGAGATGGGAAATGTTCTCTGGGTTTGAAAGCATTGGGAAGCAAAAGCATTGGGATGGGCAGTCACGCCTGGGATGGGAAAGTACTGGGATGGGAAATCTTTAATGGGGTGGGTAACATTTATTGAAGTAGGAAAACCATGGGGAAGTCCTCCAAGAGAGGGGAATTCTTTGGGAAGAGATCTCTTTGGATGAAGGGAAAAATCTGTTTGTGTTGATGGGAAATCTTTTGTATGGGAATCTGTTCTCATGTGAACTTGTCAGGATGGGAAATGACCATGAGGATGAAAGCTGGTCCTGGGCTGGGAAATGCTCAGGACGGGCAAGAGGCGGTGTGGAAGCGTCGTGGGCATGGCAAGTGCTGCGTGGGAGGGCAAGCCTGCTGGGGATGGCCAAGTCTTGCGCTGGGCAGCCTGCTTGGCTCCAAAGCCTGCAGTCCTCCCCAAGATGTCGGCGAGGGGCTGGTCAGCCGTTGGGACGGAACCCCCGTTGCCCGCGTTCCCCAAGCAACCGCCCCACTCTCCAGCCACCATGGCAGGTCCAGCAGCCGGCTCCTGCTCCTCCCGGGGCTGCGGCCCTGCTGGCGAGCCCAGCGCCCCAGAGCTCAGCCCAGCGCCCTTTTTCCCACAGAGGGTTTCCCCAGACGGCTTCCGCGGCTTCCGCAGACGCAAAACTCCCCCTTCGTCGTCCCAGCCGTGCCGCCAACGGTGGCTGCCTGGCTGCTTCCCTCCCTCCCCGGAGCGATGGCGCTGCCCTTGCAGCCCCCCCAGGTACCCACCCTCCCCTCCGCGCTGCCCCAGGCCACCGTCTGGCACGTGGTGCCGGGGGTCCAGGGGCAGGTGCTGCAGCTCCCCGCCAGGGTGCAGCTGCCACCTGGGTGGCACCTCCCAGCCCAGGGGCACCACCTGCAGCTTGGGCAGCTCCCCGCCGCCACCATGGGGCAGCTCCCTGCTGGGGGGCAGCTCCCCGCCGTGGGGCATAACCTGCAGCTGGTGCAGCTCCCCGCTGTGGGGCAAAACCTGCCACTGGTGCAGCTCCCAACCATGGGGCACCAGCTGCAGCTGGTGCAGCTCCCCGCCGTGGGGCAGCTCCCCCACACCGCTCCTCCCTGTGCCCCCGTCCATCAGTGGGGACAGCCCATGGTGACGGGGACACTGGTGCCCCACCATGCGCTGGGGCTGGGGCCCAGGGCCGTGCTCCATGGGGAGCTCCTGCACCCCGCAGGCACCTGCCTGTTGCAGGCCCCCGCCCAGCGCAACCCCCCACCACCCCTCGTCCCGGGGCCTCCGCTGCGGGGGCAGGCGCTCCCCGCGCCCCGCACCCTCAGAAGCAGCCGGGGGCAGCTGCCGGAGCCCTGCTTGCATGCCGTGGGGCTCAGCGAGGACCAGGGGCCCCCGCTGCCCGGCCCCACTCCCCCCGAGCCTGCCCAGGCTCCAGCGACCGCCAGCACCCAGACGGCGACACCCGACGGTGAGTTTGGGGCTGGCACAGCCGGCCGCTTGTGGCCCCACACCCAGGGGCCATGGCAAAGCTGGCAGTGGGGGATGCTTGGGGGATTGCATTGGCTTGCTTTTTCCTCAGCGGCGACACTTGCAGAGGTGCCTGAGGAGCCCCTGGAGCTGCTGGAGCTGGGCCCCGATGCCTTCGCCGAGGCCTTTCCCCAGCTGGCAGGGGACAGCCAGCAGCTGCAGCACCTGCAGGACCAGCTCCCGGCCGACCTGGACAGCTCTGGCTTGGAGGAGCTGCTCAGCTGCCTGGATGCCGTGGAGCCCCAGGACGCCTTCGCCGCTGTCCCCAGCAGTCCTGTCCTCAAGCGCTTCCTCTCGCAGCTGCCCGACCTCTGCGAGGACATCGAGGAGCCCAGCACACAGGGACTGGCAGCCACCAGAGCGCTGGGTGAGGTCCCCTCAAGCCCTGGGCTGCACCCCGACAAGGTGCAGGCTGGGCGGGCGCTGCAGCCCCCTGCAGCTGCTGTGCCGCCACTCAGCTCCCCCCTCAAGCCTGCAGCCCGGCCCCAGCTCAGGAGAGCCCTGCCCAAAAGGCCCCCCCTGCAGGAATTCTTCCCTGCCCGCAGGAGAACCCTGCCCCAGCCTCCCTTGGCTCCCCTCAAGAGGCGCCCCGACCCTGACTGCCTCCCTGCCCACAAGAGACCCCTGCCCCAGCCTCCCCAGGCTCCCGTCCAGAGCCCCCCCGACCCTGACTTCCTCACTGCCCTCAGGAGAGCCCTGCCCAAGCCTCGCCTGAGTCCCCTCCAGAGCCCCCCCGACCCTGCCCGCAGGAGACCCATGCCCAAGCCTCTCCCCAAAAGGCCCCCCCAGCAGGAATTCATCCCTGCCCGCAAGAGAACCCTGCCCCAGCCTCCCTTGGCTCCCCTCAAGAGGCCTCAACTTCTCCCAGCCCTCAGGAGAGCCCTGCCCAGTCCCCCTCGCAGTCCCCTCCAGAGCCCCCCGCTCTGGAGGGGACTGCCCACGGCTCTGCCCACGCAGCCGCGCACGCTGCAGCGTCCGGCGCAGCCCCGCGGGGACTACGTGCCCTGCGTGGGGCCCTGGGCGGGCGGCGACGCAGCGCCCACACCGCTGGAGGAGCAGGAGTCGTCGGTGCCCATCACGCCGCAGCAGCGTCCCGAGCGGGAGCGCCTCAAGAAGCTGGCCCAGGAGGAGCGGCAGCGGGCGGCCCACCACATGAAGATCGGCCCCGGGCAATTCTTCGAGCAGCGGCAGAAGGACCACGCCAGAGCCTACTCTTACGGCTACCCGTGACCGACCTCGGGCTTCTCCTCGACGGCCCCCGCAGCACCCAGGCCCGCTCAGCACGCAGGCAGGCACAGAGACCTCTGCAGGCACCTGCTCCAGCTTCAGCCACGCTCCTCAGCCCTTGCCCCTCTCGCTTGCCCTCTCCCCTCTCTCGTGCTGGACCTACGCACTGCTTGCCACTCTCAGGGATGGGCAACGGCAAATGCCAATGGCAAATGCGCGCGCGCCTCACCCAGGAAGGTGGCAATGGCAAGCTGGGGGGATGCTGGCAGCAGCTGGGCTGGGAAAGCTTGCCCATGGCAACTGCTGCTTGGGACACCAAAGGGCTGAGAGACAAGACTTAGCTCTTCTTTCGGGGCATTGCTCTTCTTTGCTGCCTTCTGGATTACATTCCTCTCCTTAGGTGCTCACTCAGCAAGGCCTCTGCCTGCAGCTCTTCTTGCACTGGGACACCGAGGGGATCAGAACTGGGACGTTGTTGGGATAGGAAATGATCAGTGGGATGGGAAGTGATGATGGGGATAGGAACTCATTGGGATGGGAAAAATGGGTTTTATTTGTATTAAATTTACATTTTTAAATTTTATTTAATTTCCTGGGTTTTATTTGTATTAAATTTAAATTTTTAAATTTTATTTAATTTACTGAGTTTTATTTTTATTAAATTTAAATTTTTAAATTTTATTTAATTTACTGAGTTTTGTTTTTATTAAATTTAAATTTTTAAATTTTATTTAATGTACTGGTTGTATTATTTATTTCATGAAATCCACTTTATTGACTGTGTTGTACAGTATGGCATTGTTTCATTATTAGAAAATGATAAGTATTTACTATTATTAATTAAACAATATTTACATATTTTATACATTATAAATTATCAATATTCTCATTTCTAATTTTGTTTGTTTTTATTCCTTTTCTACCCTATTAAACTCTCTTTATCCCAGTGCACTGGTTTGGACTTTAGTTTTTCTTCCGAGTCGTTGTGGATCCACTCCGGATGGGGGGACATTAGCGAACGCCTGTGTGCTTCAGATCCAAGGTCACCTTTGCCCTCAACTCAAGATCCATGTTTGCATCTGTTGTCATGAAGCAATGTTAACAACAGCAACAATTAAGTTACCTTATTTATTATTTCATGTTATTTCATGATTTCATGTTCAGTTATTTCATGCAGCCCGCTCCCGCTGCCCATGCTCAGGCCGGGCATGGATGTGGGCATGGCCAGCACGGACGGCAGAAAATGGGTGCATGGCTGGATGGATGGCTGGGTGGGAGTTGGGAATTCAGCCTTGGGATCAGAACTGGGAGGTTATTGGGATAGGAAATGATCAGTGGGATGGGAAGTGATGATGGGGATAGGAACTCATTGGGATGGGAAAAATGGGTTTTATTTGTATTAAATTTACATTTTAAAATTTTATTTCATTTACTGGGTTTTATTATTTATTTAATTAAATCCACTTGATTGACTGTGTTTTGTGGTATGGCATTGTTTCATTATTATAAAATGATAAGTATTTAATATTATTAATTAAACAATATTTATATATTTTATACTCGTAAGGGGGTGTCGAGAGGCAGGAGACCTTTTCTCCATTAACACCAGCGACAGGACCCACGGGAACGGGGTTAAGCTGAGGCAGGGGAAATTTAGGCTTGACATAAGGAGGGGGTTCTTCACAGAGAGGGTGGTTGCACACTGGAACGGGCTCCCCAGGGAAGTGGTCACTGCACCGAGCCTGACTGAATTTAAGAAGAGATTGGACCGTGCACTTAGTCACATGCTCTGAACTTTTGGGTAGACCTGTGCGGTGTCAAGAGTTGGACTTGATGATCCTTAAGGGTCCCTTCCAACTCAGGATATTCTATGATTCTATGATTCTATGATACATTATAAATTATCAATATTCTCATTTCTTATTTTGTTTGTTTTTATTCCTTTTGTACCCTATTAAACTCTCTTTATCACAGTGCACTGGTTTGTTCTTATACTTTTTCTTATACTGTGGAGCCCAAAACTGCACTCAGTACTCAGTACATGGAATACCAAGAGAGACTGCCTGGCATTTTCTCTTCTCTGCAGAAGCTCTGTTGCTAACACTGTCCAGAAATCACCACTGTCACAGACAGTAGTAGCATTCCCTCCTCCCACAGTTGGTTCTTCCCCCCCAAGACTTAGACACCATCCAGAAAAATAAGAAGAATAATACTAATAAATAAAATAAAATAAAATAAAATAAAATAAAATAATAAAATAATAAAATTAATTAAAATAGTCAAAAGCCGTCAGGAAGGCAGTGGTGCAGACTGTGGAGAGCCTGGGTTCAAATCCTTCTTCTGTGAGGCTCTGAACCTATATCCCACCACAATCTCTCTGCTAATGTATGGCAGGGAAAGGAGGAAGAAAGAACGTATCTCCTGCACTTTCCATTTATTGTTGACTGACAATTCTGTAGAGTTATAAAGCCTCAATCAGTGAGATACAGGGTTCTTCTCACATTGTCTCACTGTGCCCTAAGCGGAACAGCTCTCATTTAATAGATGCTTCACCACAAAATCATGAGTCATCTGCAGTTTTGAACCTTTCTGGGATCAAGTCCCTTCAGATGGTTGAGGAATCTGCTCCAGCACCTATGTAAACTGGTGCTCTACTAAGCTAGTGAGTGAACAAGAGAGAAATCCTCTGCTAGATGACTTGACAAATTGGGTCTGAAAATAGTGTTGAGGCAGAATAGTCCACGATTTTTGCCTTGGGTGCACAGAGAGATTGGGTGTTGTAGACTTCTTTTATTCTTCATTAAGATAAACATTTTCAAAAATGTGCTTGTTCAACCTTGCTCCCACTGTGTGCATGGGAGGGAGATAACTGAAGGTGGGGAGCGTTGCTTGGATCCTGCAAGTGGCTGAGGTCCAGTGGGGTTGGAGGCTTTCTTCCTCCTTTTGGAAATGCAAAGCAACCCTGCACCTCCCCTGCACTTGCAGAAGGATCGTGACAGCCCAAAGCACAGCGGCTTTGTAATTGCTGCATACACTTCGATCGGATTTACGTTTGGTAGCAGGGGCCTGCAGGGATGGCGTCTGTGAGAACAGGCCAGACAACAGCCAGCTCCAGATAGCTCCAAAAGGGCCCCGGCGCTTGCCAGAGCTGAGCCAATAAGCGATGTTGTTTGCACCTCTGGGAGATCAGATGTAAGAAGGGGGAAATACTGCTGCACAACAGAAGCTGGTAGAGCAAGGAGTGAGAAGCAGCCCTGCAGCCCCCAAGGTGAGTGCAGCAGGAGGCAGGAGGTGCTCCAGGCTCACAGCAGCAGTTCCCCTGCGGGCTGTGCAGGGAGAGGCCCCTGGTGGAGCAGGCTGTCCCCCTGCACCCATGGGTCCCCCATGGAGCAGATCTCCACGCTGCTGCCCCCCTGTGGGTGGAGGAGCCCCCGGTGGAGCAGGTGGCTGTGGCCTGGAGGAGGCTGCGGCCCATGGAGAGCCCCCGCAGGAGCAGGCCCCGGGCCGCAGCTGCAGCCCCCCCGTGGAGAGGAGCCCCCGCAGGAGCAGGGGGGCTGGGGGGAGCTGCCGCCCATCCGTGGGGGACCCGTGCTGGAGCAGTTTGCTCCTGGGGGATGGATGGATGGATGGAGCCCGTGGGACGGAGCCGTGTGGGAGCAGTGCTTGAGGAGCTGCTGCCTGTGGGCAGCCCGTGTGGGATCAGCTGGGGAAGGACGGCATCCCATGGGAGGGACCCCACGGGGAGCAGGGGCAGGGAGGGACCCTGAGGGTCACTCTGCTGAGTCTGCTTTGCCCGTCACGATACTTGTTGAGCCATCGCCCTGTCCTTATCTCAGCCCTGGAGCCCTTTGCATCGTATTTTCTCCCCCTTTCCCTTTGAGGAGGGGGAGTGAGAGAGTGGCCGTGGTGGAACTCGGCTGCCCACCCGCTTCGAACCACCGCAGTTGCAAAGTCCTGGGAAAGATTTCTTTCAAGAAATTAAACAAGGTGTTTAACAAAGAAATGCAGAGTTTCCTTTTGAAGGCTTCCTGGAGAATTGGGCTTCTTTCCTATTCCCAGCTCAGAGGAAGGGAATTGTTGATTTCACCTTCTTTTTTCTGACATGGAAATCAAAGGTGAACTGCTCTACAAGGACGGGCAACGTCTCAGAATCAAGCTCTTTTGCTCTGTAGTCCTTTCTCAAGGAAAAGATTGATCACCCACCTTCCACAGATGTAGGGGAGCAGAGAATAATTTGGGAACTACTCTAATTCAAGTCAGTTTGGGCATAGTGGTACTTCCCTAGCTGTTTCTGAGACAGACGCATTAGCAACAGAGAGTGTTGTGCCGTCACTGGGAGGCGCCTGCGGTGATGACTTCAGAAACAGAACTGAATTGTGTCACCACAGCACTTCGGCAACAGCTGCCTCTGTGCACGTTTAGCTGGGAGGCACAGAGAAGGGTGCTGGATGCGATGAAAGCACGTGAGGATTTGTGGATCTCCCCTTGAGGTGCACAGAGAGGGACCATGCCCTTCTGTAAGTGTTTTGATGCTTGGCTGAGGAAAAAAATGTGGTTTTGTTGTGAATGCTTCATTGTAGTATTCTGTAGTTTGTGTCAAGTCCTTACAGAAGCCTCAAGGTTGGTACTTTGCTCAATGATGGAGCTGCACAGAGTGAGAACAGACCCAATGTACGGGTGAGGGCCTCTGCACGTTCTCTTCTTCCTACAGACGATCAACAAATAAGGGGAGACAGAGAAGAGTGTGCTGTGGTCCTCCCATAGACCGCAAGTACTAAAGCATAAACAAGAGGCTTAAGAGTCCCCCTGTCACGTTAAAATTCAGGACAGCAATGGACTTCCTCACACGGGCTGGCCTGTCGACTAGTGTCTCAGGCTGTGGCGTATGAAGATGCACTCCATCTGCTTTCAGGGTAGCAATGGCAGTGGGCAAGCTGCCTGACCTTAACATTTGTCATTTCATTTCTCACCTGAGTTTTGGTGGTTCTCCACGATTCATTCTTGGTCTAGAAAAAAAAAAAAAAGAAAAAAAAAAAGTGAATTTGGATCAAAATAAAAGGATAAAAGGATTTCCTTTCCATTAATTACATGTTCTTAACTTAACTAAAAAAAGTGAACTGCGATGAAAATAAAAGGATTTCCTTTCCATTCATTACATGTTCTTACCTTTGTAACAGATTTGGTTATTGACTTAGAAGGCAAATATCTGGCCAGACTGCAAGACTTGTGCTCGCAGCGTGGGACAGCTCTCGTAAAGGTGATTCAGGGCAGTTTCTGGAAAACAAGACATCAGATCTCCAAAACACTTTCTTTGTGCTAATGTAGGAAGGGTGAGTAAGTGTAAAGGTAAGAGCCCAGATACCGTAAGAAGCAGAAAGTGTGAAGGAAACTTCCTTCTGGCTGATACAGCTCCATATCTAGTTGTCAAGTATGAAGAGAGCAGTGCTAAGTTTCTTGGGGAGAGGTAAAAAAGAAGAGACTGGGAGATTGTAAAAGGAAAAAGTGGGATTCCCTATTTCAGGAAATCCTAGGAACTGGAAATAGAGATTGGAAGAGTGCTTTAAGCCAAGACAGACATGTTTTAAAACTAAAACCTAGGAGTTGAATGAACCAAGAAATGAATCCCTTCTGATTATGCAGTTGTGTCCAGTGTTATCTTGGGAAATATGGTTTCCACATAAAACGTATCTGGGGCTTGAAGTTCTCCTAAGGCCCTTCTCTGTGTATTCCCTACTGTTTGGTAAGCGCTGAGGTCACACTGCAGACAGCAGCACGTCCTCTCCCCACTACTTAGCTGTCTGTTCTCACAACACGTCTAGGAACAGAATGGCTTGGACACAACTGCGCCTAGGACCGAGTTCATTCAAGCTGCTGGACGAGGTAAAAGCTCTGGACAAGCGAAGGGGAGGGAGGGATGGGTGGACATACAATATGATCACTTTAATCTCATTTCTCTAAGAATCCTGGCTGAGAAAACAAAACAAAACAGAATCAAAAAGAACAGAACAGAACAGAACAGAACAAATGAAGCAAGCAGCTAGCTTGCTGGAGACATTGTCTGGGAAGCAGTGAAAACACTTGCAAACAAAAACACGTCAAAGGACTAACTCTTTGAGCTTAATTCTAATCCAACAGCATAACCTCAAAGTCCTGTTTCTGTTCGTAACAGGCTGCTACAGTAACATGTCCCATTGGATGACTTTGCAGCATAGATGTCAGGAATGCAGCTTGGGATCCCCTCCTTCTACTCAGAGTTCACTTTGAAGGGATGAGCAAGTAATTCTTCCTGGGTTGACGGAAATCTAAAGTCTGTTTTCTAACACTCTTCCAGACGCTTCTCTGTCCATCGGCCTGTCCTGCCAACTCTGGTGTGAGTGTGAAGTTGTGGCAAGAGGGATTTCCCATTCCTATTTGACCTGATGGACACCAGCTTTCCTCGGAAATGGCTGATGTTGCTGAGGAGGCAGCAGTATCAAAGCCCTTGCTGATGAAGGTACAACCAGCTGGGGAGGCTTTGGCATTTCTGCACAACGCTGCTCCCTGACTGTCACTCCAGACTCAGATTCGGAAAGAAGCAAAGCAAGCTAGAGGAAAACTGGATGTCCTGGTAATTTTCTTTTCCTTTTATTTCTTCATTCTTCACTTGTAAGAAAATCTAAATCTTAACCCTTTGTTTGAAAACACGGCTTTACGGAAATGCTTATGGGTGTGCTCCTTCACCTTGTGTGGAACCTGCTTCACCTCGCTTCAGCTATAGGACACCTATGCTCCAATTTATGCTTCCCCTGATAAAGCGGTGTTCTTTCGGTATTCTTTTCTGTGATGCTTGCAGGCGAGGTTGAAAAGAGTTGTCAGTAGGATTCTTCGTTTCCTTTGCAGTATCCAAAGCTCCGTATTACCGTGGATCTTCTCCTCTGATCTGGAAAGCTTCACAGGCCAAAAGAGAATTGAGATGAAGAAGGAAATAGTGAATGCTGACCAATATTGCCAAGTACCACCCGTAAGTTTTGTGAAAGAATCCGGTGCGTTTCTGTAGTGGTAGAAAGTTCATAAAATCATCGTCGTGCACTTGAAGGCAAGCAATGCTGTAAAAATGAAGAATGCAAGGCCCTGCTTAAGGACAATCTTCAGGCTGCTTCTAGATCAACAGCTTATTTGCTTCTTCCACAACCTCATCTCCGCTTGCTTAGAAGTTGTGAAGGTCGGAAGCACACTCCGTCTTTTTCATCCCCTCTGTGTATCTTTTCCCTGACAGCAACTTCTGTCTTGGCTCTTCACATCCAGCCAGAGCAGTTGCTTTGCCTCCGCAACCTGCAGGCTGACCTCTCGTGTGTACCTGTGCTGGACTGAGGGTAATGCTTGTAACGCACACAGATGCTGCATTCACTGTGACTTTTAGAAAAGAGAGCAAGAAGCTAACCTGCACAGCAGACTCTTAGGTTTCTCTCTCTCTCTCTCTCTCTCTCTCTCTCTCTCTCTATCTGCATATATATTTCAGTACTTATTTACTTCTTTAAAGATACCTTAAATAGAATAGATACTTTAAGAAAGCTTACTTGTTCTTCCCCTTTCCTTGTTTTTAACGTTTGCTTTTCTAACCAATCCTTAATGTTACAACATTGGATTGATGCAGTACTCAGTCCTTAGAAGTTCTCAAAGCACATCAGTGATTTCTCTATTTCTCAACCTTTCCATCTTCATTGAGATCTCTCATCTGAATTTAGGTAGGAGGTGAAGAAGAACACTGCAAGCAGCTGAAGCCGTATCAGACACATGCTTCTGCTAGGAAGTCATTCCGAGTGATTCCACGGTGTACTTTAGACAGGTTTGCTCTGGTCCTCTGGACTCAGCATCCCCAAGGGATATTTCAAAGCTCTCGGAAGGACCCGTCATTATCTCTGACACTGCAGCCTCCAGTAGGAAGGGGTAGATATTCCTTGCCCTTGTGCAAAGGAACTACTCAGTTAGCTGTTTCTAACCCAAATCTCGTTGTTGTCTTCTATTGACAGACACCACCCGGCTAGCCAAGCTAAACCACTGAAAATGGAAGGAGTGGGACATCTTCCAAAGCCTGCTGCTGCTTCTAAGCAGAAGTGCGCTGTAGGTGGGGACACAGCAAGAGGAAACGTCCAGGCCACGGTGGAACTGCAAGGCACCTGTCTGAGCCACACAACGAAGTCAGCGATTCCCAGTTGGAGACTGTTGCTCGACCAGTGACACAGCAGCTGGAGCGCTTCTGGTTGCTGCTGATGGGTTCCCGTGAATCAGCCAGGGATAGGAGCTATGAGAACGACTGAAGCGATTTGAAGTTACCTGAAAGAAAGAAGAGAGGAGAGAAGAAGACAAGAGGGGAGGGAAGGGGAGGGAATAAAAGGAAGGGAGGGCAGGGGAGGGTAGGATAGGATAGGATAGGATAGGATAGGATAGGATAGGGTAGGGTAGGGTAGGGTAGGGTAGGGTAGGGTAGGGTAGGGTAGGGTAGGGTAGGGTAGGGTAGGGTAGGGTAGGGTAGGGTAGGGTAGGGTAGTGTAGCGTGTTAGAGGGGAGGGGAGCATAGGAGAGTATAGGGTAGTGTAGGGGATCGGAGTTTAGGGGAGTGTAGGGTAGGATACGGGAGGGGAGTGTAGGAGAGTGTAGGGGAGGGGGGCATAGGGTAATGTAGGGTAGTGTAGCGAACGGGAGTTTAGGGTAGGATAGGGGAGGGGAGTGTAGGAGTGTGTAGGGTAGTATAGGGGAGGGGAGTGTAGCAGAGTATAGGGACAGGGAGCATAGGGGAGGGGGTGTAGGGGAGGGGAGGAGACGGGAGGGGAGGGGAGGGGAGGGGAGGGGAGGGGAGGGGAGGGGAGGGGATCGGGGGGAGGGGAGGGGAGGCAAAAGTGGGGAGAGGAGGCAAAAAGGGGAGAGGAGGGGAGGGGTGGAGAGGAGACGGGAGGGGAGGGGAGGGGAGGGGAGGGGAGGGGAGGGGAGGGGAGGGGAGGGGAGGGGAGGGGAGGGGAGGGGAGGGGAGGGGAGGGGAGGGGAGGGGAGTGCTACCATAAATAAAATTGCCAAATACATGTCATTTTGGATCTGGAGCCAAATCTTTGTGTACATGTCCTCTCCCCGTAGCCCCACGTGCTGACCACCCACCCGAATCTATCATACTGTTGGTCAGAAAGAACAGGGAGCATAGGGGAGGGCAGGGGAGTGGAGGGAAGGGAAAAGAGGGGATGGGAGGGGTGGGGAGCGCTACCATCAATAAAATTGCCAAATACAATGAAGGAGCAGCAGAGCCTGCAACCTCCATTCCCCAACATCCTCCAACCACCCCCCCACTGCTCCGTGGGAAATAGGTAGAAGAATCAAGTAGTATGAGGTAGTGTGGCGAGGTGGTTTTCTGTTTGGTTGGTTGGTTGGTTGGTTGGTTGGTTGGTTTTAAAGTTTTTAAATTCTCACTGTCTAATTTAGGATAAGAGAGAGAAAGTTGTGTTTACTATTGCCCTGGAGTTTCTGTTGGTCTGGCCACGGAAATGGAGTACTCAAAATCCTCAGGACACTCAGTTTATACCAGATTTATCCTAAAACTGCAGTATTTCTAGGCCCTTGGGATTCTTATCAATTAAAACATACTTTTTCACGCACAGAAGATGCAAAAAAGTGCGTCTACTGCAGTATGCAGACAGAGCCAGTCCTGTCTCTTGATTCCTTCTGCCTTCTGCCTGAAGAGCAGCAGACAATCGAGTTCTTGTCTTCAGTAGCTACGGCCTTAACCAACTGTGCAGTCTGTCCATTCATACACAGAGGAGGAAAAATAGCGTGGAATAACTCCTCTCCTTTGTGCTAACAGAGGAGGGTACAGCTTCCTCACTCCAACCCCACCGAGGCAAACCAGTCAGCAGTGCACGCCAGAGCCTCTGTCTCTTCCCCGTCTCATGATGTGCAGCTGGATCACTCTCCCTTCTATCCCCAGGATCGCTTTCAGCACAGTCACAGAAGGGTCAGACTCACAGCTTTAGGACCCATCAGAAGAGGCTTTCCCTCTTCTGCCACCACACCCCCTATACACATGCAATTTCACACATGCAAAGAGACACCATGGATTGGGGAGTTGCACAGAGAGGAGACCACACCCGTTTGCCTGCCTGCAGTTTGACACCAGTAGGGAGGTAATTCCCGTCAGGAGTTTCCATAGAGATGACAGAATATGGCCCTAGTAGGGTCCTGCTGCTTCTTTCAGCCCTAATTCTTCAAATCCATAGGAACGGAAGAAACCTTCCCAGCCAAGTGCTGCATATCTTGAAGGTTGGAGAACCCACAGCCTTCTGCTTCATTTCATTTTAAAGATCAATCCCAATGTCACTCCCATAGAAGTAGTGGAAGCCATCTGGCTGGCTTGGCTTTCTCTCCAAAGAAGACCAAATGAGAGTTGGTCACGGGTGAGGATGAGCCCTGACAGTTCCTGCATTTTGGTTCTCCTGCAGCCCACAAAGCTCTCACTGCCTTGCCTGAATTTGAACCCCTTTGGAACCAAATCTACAGATTATCTCTGTAAATCCAAAACAGCACTTATTCACCATGTGAACAACAAATGCCTGGGATGGTTAACAGCACTTAGGTGCAAAGGTCAGATATATGTAGCTGCATGTTACACATTTTTAGTCTGAATAGCACAATTTATCCTTTGACTCCATTTTGCTGTCATGTGGATATCAATTTGCAATCATTTGGTCTGTCCTCCCTTTGGTGGCTTCCGTGAGAAGAATCTAGAAGCTGCCCCCCGTTAGATAACGGCTCCACTGCTGGCCAGAGCCAAGCCAAGAAACGATGTCGCTTGTTCCTCTGGGAGAGCATATTGAAGAAAGGAGAACAAAAATAACAACAAAAAGCTGTTTCACAGGGAGAAAGAGAGGAGAAGCAGCCCTGCAGCCCCCCAGGTGAGTGCAGCAGGAGGGCAGGAGGCAGCAGCAGTTCCCCTGCGGGCTGTGCAGGGAGAGGCCCCTGGTGGAGCAGGCTGTCCCCCTGCACCCATGGGTCCCACATAGAGCAGATCTCCACGCTGCAGCGCCCCTGTGGGTGGAGGAGCCCCCGGTGGAGCAGGTGGCTGTGGCCTGGAGGAGGCTGCGGCCTGTGGAGAGCCCCCGCAGGAGCAGGCCCCGGGCCGCAGCTGCAGCCATGGAGAGGAGCCCACGGGGAGCAGGGACAGAGAGGGACCTTGGAGGAGGGAACTGTATCCTCTTTTTTCATCAGTGCTGAGATTGAGGATCAGGATTTCGTGGTAGGAATTTGTTTAGATGAACCAATTTACATCCATATGGGTTTTGTATGTTTGTTTCACCTTGTCTTGCAGGACCATCTTGGCTGGGTCTGCAGTGTTGTGCAAAAGTGAAGTTTTTCACAATAAAGAGCAGCTTTATTTTCGGGGAAAAGGCTGAGGTGGCCTTCATCAGAGTCTTGTGACCTGAAAATGCAGAAAATGGGTGCATGGCTGGCTGGATGGGTGGGTGGGAGATGGGAATTCAGCCTTGGGATCAGAACTGGGACGTTGTTGGGATAGGAAATGATCAGTGGGATGGGAAGTGATGATGGGGATAGGAACTCATTGGGATGGGATAAATGGGTTTTATTTTTATTGCATTAAATCCACTTTATTGACTGTGTTGTACAGTATGGCGTTGTTTTATTACTATAAAATTATGATGATTATTATTTAATCTTATTAATTAAACAATTTTTATACGTTATTATATTATAAATTATAAATATTAATATTGATTATATTGTTTTTATTCCTTTTCTACCCTATTAAACTCTCTTTATCCCAGTGCACTGGTTTGGACTTTAGTTTTCCTTCCGAGTCGTTGTGGATTCACTCCGGATGGGGGGACATTAGCGAACGCCTGTGTGCTTCAGATCCAAGGTCACCTTTGCCCTCAACTCAAGATACATGTTTGCATCTGTTGTCGTGAAACAATGTTAACAACAGCAACAAAAAAGTTCCCTACTTGCTAGCAGCATCCCTACGTTTGCTGGGGTCTGCTCTGTGCATTTTGAAGACCGTTCCATGCTATTCAGCCCCTTCAGGAGGAAATGGATGGTTCTAGGAAAATGCGTCTTGACCTGATGCAAAGCTGTGACTCAGCACCCTGCAGCCCCCGCAACCCCTGGCATTTTACCTGCAGCCCCTCCAACAACTCCTTCCTTCCTTCCTTCCTTCCTTCCTTCCTTCCTTCCTTCCTTCCTTCCTTCCTTCCTTCCTTCCTTCCTTCCTTCCTTCCTTCCTTCCTTCCTTCCTTCCTTCCTTCCTTCCCTCCTTTCGTTCTGTCTGTCTGTCTGTCTGTCTCTCTTTCTCTCTTTCTGTCCAGCACTGATTTTATGGCTACGTGTGCATATCCACAGTGTACAGTTTTCTCCCTTCCGTTTCTTCCCTGAGTCTTGCCCCTCTTCCCTGCAACTGAACAGCATTGCCTTGATCAAGGAAGTGGCAACATGCGGCTTACACAGTAAACTGCTGAAATTACAGCTATAACCATGGAACACAGCTGCCGATCAACACAAGACCACCAATCACTCACATTTCTAAACTGCTCGTCACAATTCTTCCATATGTAGGCTGTGATGCTGCTCATCTCTTAAGCACCCATCCATTTCTTCTCTTCCCAGACCCTCAAGGTGTCCTGGTCAAACCACCTCCCTTCCTCTTGCCCCATCTGGCTCTCCCACCTTCCTTTTCCCTCAAGGCTCAACTTTTTTTTTTTTTTTCAGCATAGGAGCTCCATAGAAGCTGCTGCTGCCCACCTCCGAGTTGACTAGGGCTGAACTACTGAAAAAGAAAAGAAAAGCTATAAATAAGAGTGAGAGATGGTGAATACCTAACCATCTCTTAAAAGCAGGATTTTAAGAGAATAAGTAATTGATAAATGGAGTTAAGATCGGAGGGAAAAAAATCCACTGTTGCAATCAATAGAGTTAAGAAGTTTTTCAAGTACATTAGGAACAAAAATTAGAGTAATGACACAGATCTGATACGGGATGGGTATTGCTTCAGTGAGAAATGATGGAAAAAAACACAACACAACACATGTGTATGTGTTGTTGGGTATTTGTAAAAAAAAAAAAGAAAAAAAAAAAACAGGTTAATGAAAACTGCATGCTCAATTAGATGATTTTTTTGTTGTCATTGGTAGGGAATTGTGTGCTTTACAACACAGTATGTGTTATATATATATATTATATATGTTTTATATATGTTTTAATAAAATAAGGAAATGATATTTTTTTTCTACGTTTGTGGTTTCCAAACTGTAGTTAATAAACATTAAACAAGATGCAATAGGATCTCGTTAACTCTTTTGTTTGAAAAAACAGTGGCCCTGATGGAGAGGTGCAAGTGAGAGGAGACAATATTCAGTATTTCTCTATGTTGTCATTTATTGGTGAAGATGAAAGTCTGCAGTTCATGTTCATTACACTAGCATGACAAAATGACCACAAGGGGGACTGTCTGGTAGTGAAAAGGAACTTCAGCATGGATTAAAAATCTTTGCCTTTCTTTATTCTGAACTGTTTTTCTTATGGCTGCTAGAGAGAGATTCTCTGCCTTAGAAATAAAACTGCCCAGGCTGTTCTGATAAACCTGTAGGGTTAAGGCACGTCTACCAAAACAGATTTCAAAAGGCAAGAAGTCAAAAAGCAACAATTCAGTAATCTGTGTACGCTTCTATATTAAGTTTTAAGATAACCTGGTTTATATTTAGTTCACACAAATTAACCAAACATAGCAGCATACAACCTAAGAAAAGCTTAAGAAATTTATTAGATGCACAGATAAAGTGCTGTAACAGAGAAACTTGTGTAAATCTATTCTAAAATAAATAAGGTACAGTTAAACCACCTTTGACTCGTTTTAACTCGGAAAGAAATAACCTAAGTTTTAATCATTTGAATTTTAAGGTCAAGGTGAAATATACCATAACTATAACAGTGGTTGTGATCTGTATCAACTATTTGAGGCTCCTGTTCCTCTTGAGGTCTCCCAGAAACAGGAAGGCTATTGCAAAATGTATCCATTAGACATAGCTCCTTTTACAGAAACATTTTTGTAATAAAGTCTGGTTGCTCAAATACATGTTAAAATATTTAACAAGGAAACAATTTTCTCCTGATCCAGTCGATCTTTTAAACAAGACGATGTATTTTTCCTATGACGCAGCCCACAGGAGGGAACAGAAGTAAACATCCTCCTTAACTGAAGACTGTTTTGCTTGAAGAACTAAACTATTGCATTATTATATGAGAGCAAGAAATATCCATTTGGGTTATCCCTTTCTCCAAACATGGTGCCCAGTGATACATGTATTTTTGCCTTAATCTCAAAGGCCCGTTTGTCTCCAAGTAAGGTACGTTAAAAAGAGATTCCCTTTAAGCATCTTATCACAAGATCTCTTACTGCCTTTCCATCCGGGGAAGCTTGTGTGTTAAACTGCCCTTGGAGTTTTGGATGCTACTAGATTTCTGTGCTCTGTTATCCATAATTTCAGGCACTTCGGGGCTAACATGGCTGTTTAAGTCAATGCAATAATATTACCAACATATTCAACACTCAGAAGAGTCACCACAGTTTCATCACACACTCAGGATTTCAAATTCTTCTTCCAATTCAAATAGCTTGTCAGTAGATTCAATGAGTTCTGTAAAAAAAGATAAAGAAAAAAATGCTTCTAAAGACATGCCTGATTTTGTTCACTTAAAAAAAAAAACTTTGAAAGACGCATTCCAGAAAAGTACTTTGTAAGAGTGAAAAAAAAAATCTGTGCTAGCAATTGTATGGCTTGTTTGGATACATGCCTGCTATATATTGCTTGACACTCACAAAGGATAGTTATTCTACCTGTGATTATTCTTTTATTTGCTAACGAGGAACATAACATTGCACAATTAGGCTTTTAATCGGTGCCTTACCTGCTCCTGTGGTTGTCACTTCTGGTTTTGTTGGAGGTATGAAAGGAGGCCAGTGTGGCGGGTGCTTCTGGACCAGCTCAAACATCCATAGACTCTGCTGCTTTAGAATCTCCTGAGGACAGAATGCTTTCATTTTAAAAGCTGGCTCGGGAGACGCTTCAAACACAAAACGTGTCTGCTTAATTGAAAGTGTTTTTTAATTACGCATGTCCATCAGGAAAATAAAGTCTTTATACAGACATACTGTGAAATCCAAGCACCATGGTCTCTGTAATACATCCCTAGTTAAAACACATCTGGAAGACAGATCTCTTGAACTGTACTACAAATTATCAGTCTTATCATCTTTTGATATCAGCTTTGATATCTGCAAACCTGTAATTTTGTTTACAGGTAGCAAGCACACTAGGAATGTACAATATTTTCTGCTTTTTAAAAGGAAGTTGCTTGCATAGAACTCTCCTCAAGTTTTCTGTTGATCAATAGCACAAAAGACAGATCTATCAGCTCCTCCAAAGGGGAAAAAAAAAAAAAAAACGCATCAGATTTTGAAGGACAGGTTTTGGTCAGGAAAAAAGGTGTTCCTGAAGCCAAACGCTATTCCTCTTCAAAGAGAAGTTACCTTCTGTCCTGTATTTCAGTTATTTACAAACTGTTTTCCTTAGATGATTTTTTTTTTTTAAATAAATGCCCTTAGAGGTTGATGGTACTTTACATTCAGACGTCTGGTGCTTAGCTTAACAGCTGCATGCAGAAACATCCTCAAGTCTGTTTCCTGTGGCAGCCAGCACCTTCTGTTCTCCCTAGATCAGCAGGAGCTAGAGGCCTGCAGCACTTACAGAATCAGATCTTTAAGATAGCAGGGACTAACAGTCATAATTAGAACACGCAATCTATTATGTCAAACAATAAAAAAGGATCAGGAAGCAAATCATTGATACATCACTACAATATGGCAGTTAAACCTTAGTCATTTAGTGAGAATTAGAAGTTAAAAGCAAGTGTCACCCAGTAACACCTTCAAGTGTGGATGTTTACACCCATTTTCCAACTGGCAGGGTTTGTGGCTGGTAAAGTGCTGAACAATTTCCAATTAGCAATTCAGTAGTATTGCCTTACCCTGATGCTTTAATGCATTCTTCTCTATGGCTCATACAAATTGTATACAAAGGAAAATGCAAAGGAAAATTTTACAAAAAACAAACAATAAAAAACAGACTTTATAAAGAACAAATCGAGATGCTAAGTTCCCACTCTTACCTTTTGTACAAGACTACACCGGTTATCAAAATCACATTCTTCTTTGCAAAAGAAGCCCTTAGGGGAAAAAACAAACACACAGAGTTTTACCTTTGCTGATGGTAGGTATGTGGTACCAGCAGGTAAGGCGGTTTGACCTCTGATACAGTAATGCCCTGTACGATCAGTAGATATAAGACTCCAAATATGTGGCAGCTCTAGGGAGAGAACCCACGGGGAGAACAAGGCCCTGCAAACCCCTAACGAAATAGTCAAGCAAAAAATAGCAGCAGCTCCTGTGTGCTCCTCCATGGAGCGCCACCCAGTTCCTACAGTCCAGGTATCAGCAGAAGCTGAAAACTTGTAGATGATGGACCACCTAAGGAACATTTCCATTCTAGTATCTATACTGAAAATATTTGCTCTTCATTATGATTTTGTCTGTCTCGTTGCATCATGCCACATTTTGCACAGTTACGTAGTTAAGTATTAAAACAAAACAAAACAAAAAAACTTTCTAAAAAGCAGCAGTATTAAAAAACAGGTATGTGAATGAATGACAGATACCGGTATCTTTACAGATTGTTTAAAGCTTTAGAAACACATCCCACTGGTGACAACTGCCAATCACCCAATCACAGGATACTGGCATGGGATCAGATCCAATTTTTTCAAATACCACAGTACCCCCATGACATTTTGGGTGAATTACAAATAATACATTTGTATTTGTAATTTGGGGTGAAATACAATAATTCCACTTAAACATTTTCAACTTATGATAGAAAGTAAGTTTAAGTAACTTGTCTAGAGGTGACCAAACCTAAAGTAGTGATAGAATAAAACACGTTAACCTGTTTCAGTTCCTTGCTCTGACCATTATAATGCCTCTTGAAAGAAGTAAAAGCTGCTCAGTAAAGAAAACAAAGCGAGCTCCCTACAGTACAGACAGCTCCCCACTTGCCCTAAGATTCTCCATGTAGTTATGTACAAACTACTATGTGTTGATCACAGAAGACAGCTTTGTGATCTTGGTTCTGTTCAAGGAGATGCATTGCTGCCCTTACCAATGTAGAGAGACATTACTTTGAGATAAAGTACATGCATTCCAGATTTCCTGACACTTACTAAAGCTACTGAAGGGTCCAAATTCATGATCTTCATTCTATGTGGGGCTTCCTGGCAGTGGAAACTCTCATCGTCAACCGTGCCATTTTCTTCTGAATCTACAAAGCTTTGAGTGGTGTGAGGGTCCAGATAGATCAGCTCATTGCCTGGATGGGTAAAAGCCGTATGTTAAAAATAAGCAAGTGACATTAATAAGCACTTGGTCCAGAACTGTAAAATAGAAATTAGATTGCCATCGCAGTCAGTATAATCTAGACTTTCCAGCTAGGGATTCTTTAAGAGAATCGGAAGGGTTAGACACAACGTTTCCCACAGGGTATTTAGTATAACTTCCTATTGTGACCTATTACTGTAATTTTTTGGTTGGTTATGTTCTGTTTTTGTCACATACTTTTATTTTTCCATGTGAGATCCAGTACTTTTTTTTTTTTTTTTTTTTTTTTTTTTAAATCTCAAGTGTTGTAAACACTAACATTTGACAGATTAAAAGGTACAGGATGTTCACAGATGCAATCTGTAATCCCATTAGGCATTCATTCAGAAATTGGAACAAAAAAGCCTAACTAAAACAGGTTAGGTTTTACAAAAGGACAAAATAGGGTTGCAAAATTTTGGCCCAAAGTGGGGTGAAATCTGAAGGAGTGCATTTTAAATTAATTAGAGCAATACTTAATAACAGAAGGTATGCAAAAGGTGAAAAAGATACTGCTATCAGAAACAGTTTTGAAATACAAGAAAATAAAAGTGACATTTGACCAATACACTTGTCAAATGCTATCAGCTATTCTTAGTACGTTGCTCTTGTTGATGTCATCACTTATTTTTACACCTAGCTTTGCTGTTAACTTTCTGCTCCTGTTAAGGATCATCTCATACTGTTTCTAAACTCTTTTAGATATGCTTCTTCATTTATTTTATTCTATTCTCATCTTTCTTTACTTCTAGAGGTTCACGCTTAGACCCCTTACTATTTCCCCTTCAAAAAATGTTCTCTTTTGATCATCTGCATATTTGGAATAAGTTTCTTTTTTCCTTACCTAAAAATCCTATGAAATAATAGGCATTATTTGGTTTCCCTCCTAATGCTCCCAAAGACTGTGGCATCTTAAAGCATTCCTAGGAGTTCAAAAGAAATAAAGGAAATTGTAATTCATTTCTTTACTGACATCACAGATACCCAAACTTATTTGACAGTAACGAGCAATGAATTGAAAGAAAACCTTACTTTAAATGCATCAATATATACGGGATTTATGTGATTTATCCCTAGTCGTAGAGGTATAATAAGCAAGAGGGCTTTCCAGCCTGTGCAGAGTCCAAATGTGCACTGCTGTGGGACGCGCTGCTGCTCTGAGGAGGGCACCAGCACATTTTTTCTGCGGGAATAAAACTAGAAATCAGTCAACGCACAGAGGAACACAAAGCAGATCTTCCTCTCAGTAGTGAATTAAGCTAGTTTGCCTGGGATCTTTATAGGGCACCCAAGACAAAACGAGCCGGGCATGGCAATTACAGCTATTTAGTAGAAGTGATTCTAGCAGACAGTATGTGCTGGCACGTCCAAGTGAGACGTTAGATAAATGATTGGGAGATGACAATTTAAGACTGCAGTGACATGTCCTATTAATGTTATTAATAGTGTCAAGCTTTGCCTATAAAACGCCAGAGAAATGAAATGGCAGCAATGATGACAGTAGAAATTCTTCAAGGAGCTCTTCACATCCAGTGATGTGAGCACGAAGTTGGCATCAGGGATCAAAAAAACACAACTGAGTTTGTATGTCCTTCTTCCCTCTTCTTACCCTTGCAAGACAAACCCATGGCCCCCCAAGTATTTGTTCATGTTTAGATACATGCTGGCAAATGGAGTCAAATCAGAAACTGTTACCAGAAAACTGATGAGGTTTCACTTACTGATGTCTTCAATGACCACCGTATTGCCCATAGATACATAAACTGCTAATGAATTCCATTCATCAAATAAAGCAAGCTTCCTAGAAAACATTAAGGTACTAATTAATATAAACTAGTTGGATCAAAAGGGTAGCTTTACACTCAGAACCATTTGATTTATTTTTTTTTTTTCTTAAGAAAAAACATCCTTTCTGCATTTTTTAAAGTCTCCATGTAAGAAAAAGAAAACTTTAAACATTAAATGTTTAATATCTTTAGAAAAATAGGTACTAACTGGTACCAGGAAAAACATATGCGCTGCACCATGTGCAAACTGTTTTGTCTTACTGCTAAGTGCAGTGACAGTAACAGTCCAACTACATCAAGTTTATTACTTTTTATTGCACTCGACAGTCTCTGCAATGGGTTCTTGCCCAGTTGTGTCTTTTCTCATCTGGAAAAGAAAAAAATTCCTATGCCAGTTTTGCAGATTACTTTTTGCTTAAGAAATTCCACTGAATTCAGTGGAATTACTTCTGCCTGAGCCTGCGTGCACAGCAGAAATGGGGCGTTAAAAGCTAAATCAGCTAAGGGTTTGGGGCACCAAAACTTCAGTGGGAGACAGCAGCACACAGTTTTATGTCCACTTCTGCAAAATCCAAACCTTTGGGGAAGGGAGCTACGCTCTTAAGCTGCACTGGCAGAATTAGCTGTTTCAAATAAGCCAGAAAGAAATGGGGGTGAGCGTTTCACCATGAAAAACTTGGCCATGAAAGATCTGGAGTCCAGGGCATGCTTCAGCTCCCCTCCCTCTTCAGATCATGTGCCTGTTCCAGGGTGTCAAAGACTTGCTGCTGAGCTCGCAGGACCTGTAGCCTAGCCCCTGCCTGAGGTAAGACACCTCCACGTACCCCTGGAGAACTGAGCAGCCTCAGTTCCTTTCAGTGTGGCTCCCAGACTATGAGGAGCTGCCCATCTTTATCCAGTAGCCTTGCTGGCAGAACTGCTGCTCAGAAAGGGAGGAATTGCAGCTCAGTTCCCTCCTCAGCCGAGATGGCTTCTCTCTGATGTTTCACACCACCACTCCGACCTACACGGTGGCACTCTCGACCTGCCAGAGCTGTGCCACTGTGCAGAAAGGAATATACATCTGTGGTGTGACTGGTGAGGGCATGCAGACAGCATAGCAGGAGACCTTCCTGCAGTTTCTTCTCCTCAGGCTCTTCCTTTATTAAAATTTAGAGGTCACCCATTCCCAACTCAGTACCTGCACACCGAGCTGTGGCATGACATTCCATGCTGCACTTGTAAATAGATGGCAAGTACATTCCTGACTGTGGGACAGGGGGAGATGCAGCCTTCAAAACTCTGCCTGGGCCTTGTCTTGGCTGCCCCAGGGGAGTACGTTCTGAATGAGACTGGTATGATCTCACTTACTTTAGTACTTGAGCAACTGTATTTGGTCCAAACCATTCTCCAATTGACTTCCCCTCTCCAACACCCACCTGTGCTGTTTTCATAGTGAAAAAAAGACACACGTACACAAAATCAAAGAAAAATGAGACCATAAAGAATGTGGGAACAATATACAGTAAATACCGTGACTGTCAAACATTCTAGAGTAACTGCAATCTGTATTTACCAATAACAATTATTTTCTCAATCTATGCTCTTTTCAAAACTTAGGGAGTGCCAGTTTCTTTAAAAAACAAAAGGCTTCTAAACTACAACGAGAATTACAAGTTAACAAATGTTAGTGCCCCTTATTACAAATTACAGCAATAAGCTACAAGACTGTCTGTTCTAACATTACTGACTCTGGTACCCAAGGCTTACAGAGTTTATCAAGAGCTAGATTCTAGTACATGGCTTTATTTAGGTCTCAGGGAATGTTTCTGTACTACTAGTCTTTGCGCCCATCTGCATACCTTTTTATTTTTGTATAAGCATACACATTGTCTTCACATCCACTTTTTAAAATTATGAATTAACATACTGCAAATTAGTGATTCAACACAGTAGAAATTTCAGTGGAAAAAACCTGAAAGTTTATGTTTGTTCTTACCCATCTGGTGGATTGAATAACAGCAAGCCTTCCTGTCGAGAAAGCATCGTAGGATTCTGTGATATTCTTCTGGTTGTTTTTTGTGTTTTTCCCATTGCCAATCTGAAAGGAAAAATTGATATGGAATAAAAAATGGTGACGTTTTCATTACACTGATCAAATGTCTAGACAGCAGAAAGCTTTATAATGAGATGTTAAAAGACCTTTCAATTCAACTCGAATATTTACATTTTGTGTAGAGCTCCTAGAATTCCAAGCTTGTTATTTATCATCAAGCTGCCCTTTATCATCATAGGCTAGATTGTAAAAACAGGGAAAATAAAACAAAACAAAAACATCAACTGCAAACATATTCTGACAGATCATGCTGCGTGTTGATAGCCATTCCAGTATCTCTGAGCTTCCAAGATTATTTAAAAGTACAGGCTGTGTTTAGACCTTGTTGGATTTCTAAGCACCCATTAAATAACAACATAAGATCCATACAGAAAGTCCAAACACTCCACTGGCAGCATCCTGGGATGTGACATGCATGCTTAAGAGCTTGCACCAGGGGGGTTTGGACCTCGTGCTGCTGACAAGTGAGTAGTGAAGAGAAGGGTAAGAGCACTGTCCCACGGTGGCAGGTTTTCCCTTGGCCTCAACTTGGGTGTTACACTAAAAGGTTTATAAAATAATTGCGACAGGATTCCCCATTTGTTCTCCTTCTATGCCTATTTCTCTGCTTCAGGCTGGGATGATTTCACCCAGCTGAATATGAATTGATTCATTAGGAACTGTTACCAGGGCATCAAAGAAAGTCTCACTAATAAATTCAGGGTTTGTGCTTTTAATGGAGTACTTACGAAGAAGCGTCTGCAGACAATACCGAAGTTCCCTCAGGACCAGCACTCACCTCTCCCTAAGTGTCTGCAGATCAGTGCTTGGGCCAGCATCATCTGCCCGCATCGCAGCATACATCCCCAGCCAGCGTCCGACGAAGGACCCGTGCCTCCTGTTAGGAAAGTTCATCACAATCAGTGCAGGCTTTCAACTGGGTGCAGCAGCACAGAGGACATTTCAGAGTGCTAGAAAACAGATAGGGCTGCTGAAGCCTCCATGAACTGTCCTACAGATAAAAGGCACACAGCAAGACTTTGGTTCCATGCTGTTGGTCTAATTCTCAACTCTGCATTGCACAAATAAACAAAATTCATTTATTCCTTGTGGAGCTGACTTACTCTTTTCATTCTTCAAGCAGCATTCACAAACCATTTACTGCATGCTATACAACATGATCACCTGTTTACATACAGACCTAAATAAACACTGATTTTAATAATCTTCATGTTTGCATAAACAGTTAAAATGATGCTCAAAATGCGCTAATACTCTAGAAATATTTTCCCAGCCTACGATGCCATCACTTATCTTGCTATTTAATTTAGAACAATGCAGCAAATCTGCAGTATACTCACCAATAGGCGAAAACTTTCTTCTATACGTAAACCACAGTAAACCACACGTGAACACACCTTGGCTTATTGTCTGACTTTGGCTTATGGTGCGTCTGTTGCTGTGTCCAGCACAGTGCAGCCCCTAAATTGCTACCAAAACCTTGCCACAAACCTCAATCCCCCTCTTAAAAGAGACCCTCTTGTTTGTTGCCCTTCTTTCGACACTCTCTAACAGTTTTATGTCTTCATACATATATATACAACAAAACATCAAAGAGCTCAGCAAGGTCCACCAAGGAAAGGAAGCAATGCAGGAGAAAGAAGACAGGACAACAGGGAGAATGGGCAGCATAAGGGAGGAGGCAGCCAGTGGCCTTAAAAACAAAGCCTAAAAAATAACTTCCACTAGTGGGACATAGTGAATTGGAGCTCTGGGGTCTGCATCTAGAGATGTCTTTTCTATTTATCGTCTTGTTGCGGAGATGGGTCCTCTGGCTTTGGTTGTGTTTTTTCATGTTGGGCAATTATCTCCCAAGAAGAACCCCCTGTTGGACAGAAAGGTAGAGGTGTGCTCCAGAAACACAGTGATGGCAAGGAGTCCTCCACTTCATTCTGGCATTTTTTTCCAGCTGGAAGCATTCCCAGTTGTCAACGGAACTGGTTTTGAGGAGTAGGAAAGACAGCATTGCTGGATTTCTGCTTTCTCCTCCATCCTATCAGACCACATCATGAGAGTTGTCTTTGTTTGATGTTCTTATGTCGCGTTCTGTTATTCTATATTTTTTTCTCTCTTATGTGATTTTATGTTCTTCTGTTACGTTATGTTCTTATGTTCACAACAGGACTCCTTGCCAACACCGCCTCACAGACACCTGGGCCAAAGAGCAGGGCCTTGAGCGGCTAGCTCACCATGACAGAGCTCATTTCCTTCCCAGTAGCTGCCAGGTGCCCTCTGGGGGCATTTCGGGGCTACAGCATGGGAAGACTTCCTTGGGGTGGGAAGCCATTGGGCTAGGAAATGGGCAATGTTCCCTAGGAAGGAAATCCCTGGGAAGCAAAAGCCTTGGGATGGGAAGTCTTGAATGGGGTGGGTACCATTCCCTGGAGAAGGAAGTGCTTGGAGAAGTCCTCCAAGAGAGGGAAATTCTTTGGGACGAGGTCTCTTTGGCTGAAGAAACGCTTGATGGGGCAGATTTCGTCTGGGTGGCTGGGAATGTGCCATGCGGTGAAATGGCAAGGATGGGCACTGCCGCTGAGGCCGAGAAGCTGGTCGTGGGCTGGGCAAGCCTTGGGCCGGGCAAGTGGTGGTGTGGAAGCGTCGTGGGCATGGCAAGTGCTGCGTGGGAGGGAAAGCCTGCTGGGGATGGCCAAGTCTTGCGCTGGGCAGCCTGCTTGGCTCCAAAGCCTGCAGTCCTCCCCAAGATGTCGGCGAGGGGCTGGTCAGCCGTTGGGACGGAACCCCCGTTGCCCGCGTTCCCCAAGCAACCGCCCCACTCTCCAGCCACCATGGCAGGTCCAGCAGCCGGCTCCCGCTCCTCCCGGGGCTGCGGCCCTGCTGGCGAGCCCAGCGCCCCAGAGCTCAGCCCAGCGCCCTTTTTCCCACAGAGGGTTTCCCCAGACGGCTTCCGCGGCTTCCGCAGACGCAAAACTCCCCCTTCGTCGTCCCAGCCGTGCCGCCAACGGTGGCTGCCTGGCTGCTTCCCTCCCTCCCCGGAGCGATGGCGCTGCCCTTGCAGCCCCCCCAGGTACCCACCCTCCCCTCCGCGCTGCCCCAGGCCACCGTCTGGCACGTGGTGCCGGGGGTCCAGGGGCAGGTGCTGCAGCTCCCCGCCAGGGTGCAGCTGCCACCTGGGGGGCACCTCCCAGCCCAGGGGCACCACCTGCAGCTTGGGCAGCTCCCCGCCGCCGCCGTGGGGCAGCTCCCTGCTGTGGGGCAGCTCCCCCACAGCGCTCCTGTGGGTGCCCCCAGTGTCTCCCAGCCCCTGCTGATGTGGACGGGGACGCTGGTGCCCCAGGATGGTGCTCCCCTCTGCTTGAGGCCCAGGGCCGTGCTCCATGGGGAGCTCCTGCACCCCGCAGGCACCTGCCTGTTGCAGGCCCCTGCCTACCCCGGCCCCACAACACTCCTCGTGCCGGGGCCTCCGCTTGCTTTTTCCTCTGCGGCGACACTTGCAGAGGTGCCTGAGGAGCCCCTGGAGCTGCTGGAGCTGGGCCCCGATGCCTTCGCCGAGGCCTTTCCCCAGCTGGCAGGGGACAGCCAGCAGCTGCAGCACCTGCAGGACCAGCTCCCAGAACCCTGCCCCAGCCTCCCTTGGCTCCCCTCAAGAGGCGCCCCGACCCTGACTGCCTCCCTGCCCACAAGAGACCCCTGCCCCAGCCTCCCCAGGCTCCCGTCCAGAGCCCCCCCGACCCTGACTTCCTCACTGCCCTCAGGAGAGCCCTGCCCAAGCCTCGCCTGAGTCCCCTCCAGAGCCCCCCCGACCCTGCCCGCAGGAGACCCATGCCCAAGCCTCTCCCCAAAAGGCCCCCCCAGCAGGAATTCATCCCTGCCCGCAAGAGAACCCTGCCCCAGCCTCCCTTGGCTCCCCTCAAGAGGCCTCAACTTCTCCCAGCCCTCAGGAGAGCCCTGCCCAGTCCCCCTCGCAGTCCCCTCCAGAGCCCCCCGCTCTGGAGGGGACTGCCCACGGCTCTGCCCACGCAGCCGCGCACGCTGCAGCGTCCGGCGCAGCCCCGCGGGGACTACGTGCCCTGCGTGGGGCCCTGGGCGGGCGGCGACGCAGCGCCCACACCGCTGGAGGAGCAGGAGTCGTCGGTGCCCATCACGCCGCAGCAGCGTCCCGAGCGGGAGCGCCTCAAGAAGCTGGCCCAGGAGGAGCGGCAGCGGGCGGCCCACCACATGAAGATCGGCCCCGGGCAATTCTTCGAGCAGCGGCAGAAGGACCACGCCAGAGCCTACTCTTACGGCTACCCGTGACCGACCTCGGGCTTCTCCTCGACGGCCCCCGCAGCACCCAGGCCCGCTCAGCACGCAGGCAGGCACAGAGACCTCTGCAGGCACCTGCTCCAGCTTCAGCCACGCTCCTCAGCCCTTGCCCCTCTCGCTTGCCCTCTCCCCTCTCTCGTGCTGGACCTACGCACTGCTTGCCACTCTCAGGGATGGGCAACGGCAAATGCCAATGGCAAATGCGCGCGCGCCTCACCCAGGAAGGTGGCAATGGCAAGCTGGGGGGATGCTGGCAGCAGCTGGGCTGGGAAAGCTTGCCCATGGCAACTGCTGCTTGGGACACCAAAGGGCTGAGAGACAAGACTTAGCTCTTCTTTCGGGGCATTGCTCTTCTTTGCTGCCTTCTGGATTACATTCCGCTCCTTAGGTGCTCACTCAGCAAGGCCTCTGCCTGCAGCTCTTCTTGCACTGGGACACCGAGGGGATCAGAACTGGGACGTTGTTGGGATAGGAAATGATCAGTGGGATGGGAAGTGATGATGGGGATAGGAACTCATTGGGATGGGAAAAATGGGTTTTATTTGTATTAAATTTAAATTTTTAAATTTTATTTAAATTTCTGAGTTTTATTTTTATTAAATTTAAATTTTCAAATTTTATTTAATTTACTGAGTTTTATTTTTATTAAATTTAAATTTTTAAATTTTATTTAATGTACTGGTTGTATTATTTATTTCATGAAATCCACTTTATTGACTGTGTTGTACAGTATGGCATTGTTTCATTATTAGAAAATGATAAGTATTTACTATTATTAATTAAACAATATTTACATATTTTATACATTATAAATTATCAATATTCTCATTTCTAATTTTGTTTGTTTTTATTCCTTTTCTACCCTATTAAACTCTCTTTATCCCAGTGCACTGGTTTGGACTTTAGTTTTTCTTCCGAGTCGTTGTGGATCCACTCCGGATGGGGGGACATTAGCGAACGCCTGTGTGCTTCAGATCCAAGGTCACCTTTGCCCTCAACTCAAGATCCATGTTTGCATCTGTTGTCATGAAGCAATGTTAACAACAGCAACAATTAAGTTACCTTATTTATTATTTCATGTTATTTCATGATTTCATGTTCAGTTATTTCATGCAGCCCGCTCCCGCTGCCCATGCTCAGGCCGGGCATGGATGTGGGCATGGCCAGCACGGACGGCAGAAAATGGGTGCATGGCTGGATGGATGGCTGGGTGGGAGTTGGGAATTCAGCCTTGGGATCAGAACTGGGAGGTTATTGGGATAGGAAATGATCAGTGGGATGGGAAGTGATGATGGGGATAGGAACTCATTGGGATGGGAAAAATGGGTTTTATTTGTATTAAATTTACATTTTAAAATTTTATTTCATTTACTGGGTTTTATTATTTATTTAATTAAATCCACTTGATTGACTGTGTTTTGTGGTATGGCATTGTTTCATTATTATAAAATGATAAGTATTTAATATTATTAATTAAACAATATTTATATATTTTATACTCGTAAGGGGGTGTCGAGAGGCAGGAGACCTTTTCTCCATTAACACCAGCGACAGGACCCACGGGAACGGGGTTAAGCTGAGGCAGGGGAAATTTAGGCTTGACATAAGGAGGGGGTTCTTCACAGAGAGGGTGGTTGCACACTGGAACGGGCTCCCCAGGGAAGTGGTCACTGCACCGAGCCTGACTGAATTTAAGAAGAGATTGGACCGTGCACTTAGTCACATGCTCTGAACTTTTGGGTAGACCTGTGCGGTGTCAAGAGTTGGACTTGATGATCCTTAAGGGTCCCTTCCAACTCAGGATATTCTATGATTCTATGATTCTATGATACATTATAAATTATCAATATTTATCAAATATCAAAATATTTATCAATATCAAAATTATCCCCTTCCGGCCCCACCTTCCCAGGTGCCCTTACAAAACAGGTTTGAGGCCCTGGAGATTGAGAGACCAGCAATTGAGAGACCAGCAACTGAGGAAGAGATAGACAGTGTTCCCAGGAGGATGCCTAGGGCGAGGAGGTCGACTCCACGCATCAGGACTGCCTCCACCAAGAAAGAAAGAAGGGTGATTGTCGTGGGAGACTCTTTCCTTAGGGGGACAGAGGGCCCTATTTGTCGGCCTGACCCTACCCGTAGGGAAGTCTGCTTCCTCCCTGGGGCCAGGGTCAGGGATGTTGCCAGGAAGCTCCCCAACCTGGTACGCCCCTCTGATTATTATCCTCTCCTGATAGTCCAGGCGGGCAGTGATGACATTGATGACAGAAGCCTGAAGGCTATCAAAAGAGACTTTAGGGGGCTGGGACGGTTAGTGGACGGAGCAGGAGTGCAGGTAGTATTTTCGTCCATCCCTACGTTGACAGGGAGGGGTACGGAGAGGACAAGGAAAGCCCACCTGTTAAACACGTGGCTCCGGGGCTGGTGCCTACGCAGAAATCTTGGGTTTTTCGACCATGGGGCAGTTTACTCAGCACCTGGTCTGATGGCCGTAGACGGGTCCCTATCCTTTAGGGGAAAAAGGATCCTGGGCCAGGAGCTGGCGGGGCTCATTGATAGGGCTTTAAACTAGGTAAGAAGGGGGATGGGGCTGAAGCAAGGACTGTTGGGGCTATGCCAGGGGGAGCAATGGCAAGGCTGGAGGATAAGGTAAAGGCCCAGATGAAGTGCATCTACACCAATGCACGCAGCATGGGTAACAAACAGGAGGAGCTGGAAGCCATCGTGCAGCGGGCAGGCTACGACTTGGTTGCCATCACGGAAACGTGGTGGGACCAGTCTCATGACTGGAGTGCTGCGATGCCTGGCTATAGGCTCTTCAGAAGGGACAGGCAGCACAGAAGGGGTGGCGGTGTGGCTCTCTATATTAGAGAGTCTTTCGATGTTGTAGAACTCGAGGCTGGGAATGACAAGGTCGAGTCCCTTTGGGTTAGGATCGGCAGGGACAACAAGGCTAGTGTCCTGGTCGGGGTCTGCTATAGACCGCCGAACCAGGATGAAGAGATGGATGAGGAGTTCTACAGGCAGCTGACAGAAGTTGCGAAATCGTCGGCGCTTGTACTCGTGGGGGACTTCAACTTCCCTGACATATCCTGGAAGCACAACACAGCCCAGAGGAAGCAGTCTAGGAGGTTTCTGGAGAAAGTGGAAGATAGCTTCCTGACACAGCTGATTAGTGAACCTACCAGGGGTGGTGCCCTGCTAGACCTTCTCTTCACAAACAGAGAAGGACTGGTGGAGGATGTGATTGTCGGGAACAGTCTTGGGCAGAGTGACCACGAAATGGTGGAGTTCACTATTCTTAGCAGGGCCAGGAAGGGAACCAGTAAAACCACTGTATTGGACTTTCGGAGGGCTGACTTTGGGCTGCTCAGGACACTAGTTGGTGGAGTCCCATGGGAGGCGGTTCTGAAGGGCAGAGGGGTCCAGGAAGGCTGGGCGCTCTTTAAGAGGCAAATCCTAATGGCGCAGGAGCGGTCTATTCCCATGCGCCCAAAGATGAGCCAGCGGGGAAGAAGACCAGCCTGGCTCAACAGAGAATTGTGGCTTGAGCTTGGGAGAAAAAAGAGGGTTTATAATCTTTGGAAAATTGGGCAGGCCACTAAGGAGGACTATAAGGATGTAGCGAGGCTGTGCAGGGACAAGATTAGGAAGGCCAAAGCTCATCTGGAGCTCAATCTGGCTACTGCTGTTAAAGATAACAAAAAACGCTTTTATAAATACATCAACACCAAAAGGAGGACTAGGGAGAATCTCCATCCTTTACTGGATGCGGGGGGAAACTTAGTTACAAGAGATGAGGAAAAGGCGGAGGTGCTTAATGCCTTCTTTGCCTCAGTCTTTAGCGGCAAAACCGGTTGCTCTCTGGATACCCAGTACCCAGAACTGGTGGAAGGGGACGGGGAGCAGGATGTGGCCCTCACCATCCACGAAGAACTGGTTGGTGACCTGCTACGGCACTTGGATGTCCACAAATCGATGGGGCCGGATGGGATCCACCCAAGGGTACTGAGAGAACTGGCAGAGGAGCTGGCCAAGCCCCTATCCATCATTTATCAGCAGTCCTGGCTATCGGGGGAGGTCCCAGCTGACTGGCGACTAGCAAATGTGACGCCCATCTACAAGAAGGGCCGGAGGGCAGACCCGGGGAACTACAGGCCGGTCAGTTTGACCTCAGTACCAGGGAAGCTCATGGAGCAGATCCTCTTGGGAGTCATCATGCGGCACTTGAAGGGCAAGCAGGCGATCAGGCCCAGCCAGCATGGGTTTATGGAAGGCAGGTCCTGCTTGACGAACCTGATCTCCTTCTACGACAAAGTGACGCGCTGGGTGGATGAGGGAAAGGCTGTGGATGTGGTCTACCTTGACTTCAGCAAGGCTTTTGACACCGTCTCCCACAGCATTCTCCTCAAGAAACTGGCTGCTCTTGGCTTGGACTGGCGCACGCTTCGTTGGGTTAGAAACTGGCTGGATAGCCGGGCCCAAAGAGTTGTGGTAAATGGAGCCAAGTCCAGTTGGAGGCCAGTCACTAGTGGCGTCCCCCAGGGCTCGGTGCTGGGGCCGGTCCTCTTTAACATCTTCATCAATGATCTGGATGACGGCACTGAGTGCACCCTCAGTAAGTTTGCAGATGACACCAAGCTAGGTGCGTGTGTCGATCTGCTCGAGGGTAGGAAGGCTCTGCAGGAGGATCTGGATAGGCTGCACCGATGGGCTGAGGTCAACTGTATGAAGTTCAACAAGGCCAAGTGCCGGGTCCTGCACCTGGGGCGCAATAACCCCAAGCAGAACTACAGGCTGGGAGAGGAATGGTTGGAGAGCTGCCAGGCAGAGAAGGACCTGGGAGTGATGGTGGACAGTCGGCTGAATATGAGCCAGCAGTGTGCTCAGGTGGCCAAGAAGGCCAACGGCATCCTGGCTTGTATCAGAAACACTGTGACCAGCAGGGCTAGGGAGGTGATCGTCCCCCTGTACTCGGCTCTGGTGAGGCCGCACCTCGAGTACTGTGTTCAGTTTTGGGCCCCTCGCTACAAGAAGGACATCGAGGTGCTTGAGCGGGTCCAAAGAAGGGCGACGAAGCTGGTGAGGGGCCTGGAGAGCAAGTCCTATGAGGAGCGGCTGAAGGAGCTGGGCTTGTTCAGCCTAGAGAAGAGGAGGCTCAGGGGTGACCTTATTGCTCTGTATAAGTACATTAAAGGAGGCTGTAGAGAGGTGGGGGTTGGCCTGTTCTCCCATGTGCCTGGTGACAGGACGAGGGGGAATGGGGGGGAATGGGCTAAAGTTACGCCAGGGGAATGGGCTAAAGTTACGCCAGGGTAGTTTTAGGTTAGATGTTAGGAAGAATTTCTTTACTGAAAGGGTTGTTAGGCACTGGAACGGGCTGCCCAGGGAGGTGGTGGAGTCACCATCCCTGGAAGTCTTCAAAAGACGTTTAGATGTAGAGCTTAGGGATATGGTTTAGTGGGGACTGTTAGTGTTAGGTTAGAGGTTAGACTCGATGATCTTGAGGTCTCTTCCAACCTAGAAATTCTGTGATTCTGTGATTCTCATTTCTTATTTTGTTTGTTTTTATTCCTTTTGTACCCTATTAAACTCTCTTTATCACAGTGCACTGGTTTGTTCGGATACTTTTTCTTATACTGTGGAGCCCAAAACTGCACTCAGTACTCAGTACATGGAATACCAAGAGAGACTGCCTGGCATTTTCTCTTCTCTGCAGAAGCTCTGTTGCTAACACTGTCCAGAAATCACCACTGTCACAGACAGTAGTAGCATTCCCTCCTCCCACAGTTGGTTCTTCCCCCCCAAGACTTAGACACCATCCAGAAAAATAAGAAGAATAATACTAATAACATAAAATAAAATAAAATAAAATAAATAAAATAAAATAAAATAAAATAAAATAAAATAAAATAAAATAATAAAATAATAAAATAAATTAAAATAGTCAAAAGCCGTCAGGAAGGCAGTGGTGCAGACTGTGGAGAGCCTGGGTTCAAATCCTTCTTCTGTGAGGCTCTGAACCTATATCCCACCACAATCTCTCTGCTAATGTATGGCAGGGAAAGGAGGAAGAAAGAACGTATCTCCTGCACTTTCCATTTATTGTTGACTGACAATTCTGTAGAGTTATAAAGCCTCAATCAGTGAGATACAGGGTTCTTCTCACATTGTCTCACTGTGCCCTAAGCGGAACAGCTCTCATTTAATAGATGCTTCACCACAAAATCATGAGTCATCTGCAGTTTTGAACTTTTCTGGGATCAAGTCCCTTCAGATGGTTGAGGAATCTGCTCCAGCACCTATGTAAACTGGTGCTCTACTAAGCTAGTGAGTGAACAAGAGAGAAATCCTCTGCTAGATGACTTGACAAATTGGGTCTGAAAATAGTGTTGAGGCAGAATAGTCCACGATTTTTGCCTTGGGTGCACAGAGAGATTGGGTGTTGTAGACTTCTTTTATTCTTCATTAAGATAAACATTTTCAAAAATGTGCTTGTTCAACCTTGCTCCCACTGTGTGCATGGGAGGGAGATAGCTGAAAGTGGGGAGCGTTGCTTGGATCCTGCAAGTGGCTGAGGTCCAGTGGGGTTGGAGGCTTTCTTCCTCCTTTTGGAAATGCAAAGCAACCCTGCACCTCCCCTGCACTTGCAGGAGGATCGTGACAGCCCAAAGCACAGCGGCTTTGTAATTGCTGCATACACTTCGATCGGATTTACGTGGCAAGGGTTTGGTAGCAGGGGCCTGCAGGGATGGCATCTGTGAGAACAGTCCAGACAACAGCCAGCTCCAGATAGCTCCAAAAGGGCCCCAGCGCTTGCCAGAGCTGAGCCAATAAGCGATGTTGTTTGCACCTCTGGGAGAGCAGATGTAAGAAGGGGGAAATACTGCTGCACAACAGAAGCTGGTAGAGCAAGGAGTGAGAAGCAGCCCTGCAGCCCCCAAGGTGAGTGCAGCAGGAGGCAGGAGGTGCTCCAGGCTCACAGCAGCAGTTCCCCTGCGGGCTGTGCAGGGAGAGGCCCCTGGTGGAGCAGGCTGTCCCCCTGCACCCATGGGTCCCACATAGAGCAGATCTCCACGCTGCTGCCCCCCTGTGGGTGGAGGAGCCCCCGGTGGAGCAGGTGGCTGTGGCCTGGAGGAGGCTGCGGCCTGTGGAGAGCCCCTGCAGGAGCAGGCCCCGGGCCGCAGCTGCAGCCATGGAGAGGAGCCCACGGGGAGCAGGGACAGAGAGGGACCTTGGAGGAGGGAACTGTATCCTCTTTTTTCATCGGTGCTGAGATTGAGGATCAGGATTTCGTGGTAGGAATTTGTTTAGATGAACCAATTTACATCCATATGGGTTTTGTATGTTTGTTTCACCTTGTCTTGCAGGACCATCTTGGCTGGGTCTGCAGTGTTGTGCAAAAGTGAAGTTTTTCACAATAAAGAGCAGCTTTTTTTTCGGGGAAAAGGCTGAGGTGGCCTTCATCAGAGTCTTGTGACCTGAAAATGCAGAAAATGGGTGCATGGCTGGATGGATGGGTGGGTGGGAGTTGGGAATTCAGCCTTGGGATCAGAACTGGGACGTTGTTGGGATAGGAAATGATCAGTGGGATGGGAAGTGATGATGGGGATAGGAACTCATTGGGATGGGATAAATGGGTTTTATTTTTATTGCATTCAATCCACTTTATTGACTGTGTTGTACAGTATGGCGTTGTTTTATTACTATAAAATTATAATGATTATTATTTAATCTTATCATGTTTGCATCTGTTGTTGTGAAGCAATGTTAAGAACAGCAACAAAATAGTTCCCTACTTGCTAGCAGCATCCCTACGTTTGCTGGGGTCTGCTCTGTGCATTTTGAAGACTGTTCCATGCTATTCAGCCCCTTCAGGAGGAAATGGATGGTTCTAGGAAAATGCGTCTTGACCTGATGCAAAGCTGTGACTCAGCACCCTGCAGCCCCCTCAACCCCTGGCATTTTACCTGCAGCCCCTCCAACAACTCTGATGTTCCCTGCATCGACTTCAACCACTGCGCTGGGACCTGAGGCCCCTCAAAGCCTTGTCACTCCCCTGCAGCCCCTCGAGCCCCTGGCATGTTCCCTGCAGCCCCTCCAAGCCTGGCACAGGCCCTAAGAGCTGGCTCCGGGGACTACCCCGGTGCTGTCTCAGGCGCCAATACACACAAGGGGAAGGAATGCATGCAGAAGTCATCTCGTTTCGGAAGGGCAGAAAGTCCTCCCAAGAAGGGGAAGGAGCAAGAGGAAGGCAAGGCAGCCTACCCCAAGGTAGGGCCATCCCAGGGAACAGGAGGCTGTTGGAAAGGAGAGCAGAGAGAAAAGCAGCAGCAAGCAGGTGATCCCCATCCCTGGGCGAGCTGCGAGCCATGGGACAAGATTGCAGCTGTCCTCCAGGCGAGCACATTGTCAGCTGGCTGCTGCGCTGCTGGGATAGCAGCTGCGGGAGCCTGGCAGCAGAGGGCAGGGAAGCCAAGCAGCTGGGATCCTTCTCTGGGGAAGGGGGCACTGAGAAAGCGCTTGCAAACGGGGCACAAGCCCTCAGCCTCTGGAGGCGGCGCCTGGCAGGCGTGAAGGAAAGGGATCCCTTCAAGGAAGATGCTGTGGGCTTGCTGAGGCTCAAAGAACAGACGCTGCTGGCTGCTACCAGCGTGCTGCAGCAGCGGCAAGAGAGAGCAAACCGTGGTGGTTTTCCTCAGCTGGGCAGCTGAACTCCAGCACAAGCGCTCTCTCCCTGCCCCTCCTCCAACGCCAAGGGGAGAAAAGAGGCTGGAAAGGGCTCAAGGGCTGCCAGAAGGACAGGGAGATCACTCCACAAGGAGCGTCACGGGCAAAGCAGGCTCAGCACAGCCTGTTCCAGTCCAGCCCGGGGCCTGCTCCTGCGGGGGCTCTCCACAGGCCGCGGTCTCCTCCAGGCCACAGCCACCTGCTCCACCAGGGGCTCCTCCAGCCACAGGGGGGCTGCAGCGTGGAGATCTGCTCCACGGGGGACCCATGGGCTGCAGGGGGACAGCCTGCTCCACCAGGGGCCTCTCCCTGCACAGGCCGCCAGGGAACTGCTGCTGTGAGCCTGGAGCACCTCCTGCCTCCTGCTGCACGGCCCTTGGGGGCTGCACAGAGCTTTCCCACTCCTCCCTGAGCCAGAGGCTGCTGGGCAGCAACTTTTGTTCCCTTTCTTAGATGCAAGATCCCTTCTTAAATTCAGTCCAGCCAAGTAGGAAAAGTAAATGTGGACAGCTGTACCTTGGCAAAGAAGATAGTAGGGGACAAGGAGGTTTAGCAGTCAAGATGGAAGGTGATGCCATGAGGCTTACAGGCTAGTAATGTTCTAGTGAAACCCAGCCTTCCTAAAGAAACCTGCCTGACTACTTCACGTGAATAACAGACTCTGTTCAGCTATTTCCTAACATAGAAAGGGTGCTGACTGCTTCTTCAGAGTAACATGGTAGTGATACTGCTGAAATAGTTGTGGTTCAGACGTAGATCTGATTTCTCCTAAGCACGCTGAATTCACAGCTGTTGATCCTCCAGAGGAGGCTTTGCAATTGAACACCTGGAGAATAGGTAAATTTCCCGCTGTTGTTCTCCTCTCCTCTTGTTTTGTTTTGTTTTTTTGTTTTTTTTTCCTAGTAGCATAGGCTTAAGACTCTGAAGAAACGGGCTGCTTTTTTTCATTTCCAACACTGGCTGTTCCTCCTGTAGAGATTATATCAAACAGTCTTGAAGTGCTTGATGACTTACCAGTCTGCAGATTTATTATCAAACCAAAAAAAACCCCGACTTGGTAGACTATTTTTTTCTTACTTTTGAATGACTACTAGGAAGAAGGTTGTTCCAGCATCAAGAAAGTCACGTGGAATGTAATAAAATTTACTGAACCAGTAAATAAAAACTATATTTTTCTATTAGTTCCATTGTTTCAACTCTTCTGACGCTTATGGATGGCACAGATAACAGAGGGGAGATGGTGGTAATCGGAGCTACCAACAGACTGGATTCTATAGATCCTGCTTTACGAAGACCAGGACGCTTTGGCAGAGAGTTCCTCTTCAACTTGCCAAATAAAGAGGTGAGAACTTAAATTGAATGTTAGTGCTACCATGGCAAAGTCCAACTTTATAGGAAAAAAAAATAATTGACAACTTGAACAAAAGAGTGATATGTGGAGACACTGCAAAGTTGTACCTGTTTGCTTAATTATTTAGTCCACTTGGGCGTTTTCATCATGAAGTTGTGTTTTTGGTCTCAATCCTTCTCTTCTGAATGTATAGGGGACGTGTTTGCATTTGATTGTGCCCCGGATCGGTGGTAGTAGTTTGAGTCATAATTATTTTCTTCTTTATAGTAATTGTAGCAATTTGAAGCATTGTGCCAGAAGTGCTTTCTGTGAATTTACAGCCTGAAAAGCAAATGTGATGAAGTAATGAGACTGTCACAATGAAAGCTTGCTAAGTTTTAGAGAAGATTTTTGGACAACAAAGAAATGTTTCTGGATAAATTTTTCATTACAGTATTTTCCTCTGGGTCATTAGGTCTCGTAGTTTGGAAACTTGTTATTGAAGCTATAAATGCCTTTTCTTTCATTGTAGGTTCCTAGAAAAAGTTCAGTATAACAAATAAGAAATATTCAATTTCCTGGTTGAAAATGCAGAGTGTATATTAAATAACTGTAAAATACTTGAAAGTTGAGCAAGTAAGAAAAGCGTATTAATAGATGAGGGGTTTTCAGGGAGGACTGTTTGTTTGTTTGTTTGTTTGTTTGTTTGCTTTTTGGTTTGTTTGTTTCTTGTTGGTATTTTTAAGGAAAACTTGGGGCAAGCTAAAACGCAATGATTTTGCTTCCAGGCTAGAAAAGAAATTTTCAAGATTCATACTCGTGACTGGACCCCTAAGCCACCGGACATGTTGCTTGATGAACTAGCTGAGAAATGCATTGGTAAGACTGAAACCAAAATGGATTCTTGCTTGTGAGCAAGTTGTAAAGAACCTTAGCTTGTACCAGGCAGTACCCAAGCTCTTGTGCCTTGCTGCACAACTAGTCAACGAGGCAGCTGGCACGCCTTCATAGCAATCAGAGTTAGATGCTTTCATCTATTTACTCTTTGTTGTCGTTCCTCTTGTTGTCTGAGAACGTTAAATGGTTCTGGGGCATCTTCCTCAAGAGTATAGTTTTTGATGAGGAGTCTGCTTCAGCTGCATAAGCGCAGGATATCAGGCAGTGAGCAACATGAAACTTCCCTGCAGAGCGGTAGCACTTTGAATTCCCTGTTAACCTGTTTGGTTTTGGCATTACAAATTCTTTAAATGTTGCATGTTGTAAACCTGGGCCTTGACTGATGTAATGTTTGGTTTTTGTTTGTTAGGATACTGTGGTGCAGATATCAAATCTTTATGTACTGAAGCTGCGCTGTGCTCTCTACGTCGATGCTATCCTCAGATTTATGCAAGTAGGGAGAGGTTGCTACTATTAAAATAAAAGCAAAAAAAAAGCATTATATATATAAAAAAAAAAAGCATTATATTATGCAAGTAGGGAGAGGTTGCTTCTATTAAAATAAAAGCAAAGGACTTTTTCATGGCTCTGAAGAAGGTTGTTCCGGCATCAAACAGGATCGTGGCTTCACCCGGACAAGCACTATCACCCATTTTCAAGCCACTTTTTAAAAGATCAGGAGCGAATATTTTACAAGTTGTGCAGAAGATCTTCCCGCATGCACAGCTTGCACTAAAGGAGGACCGACAGCAAGGTATAACCACAGCATCCACTTCTTTATAATTCTGCTAAAGCAAAAACTTGTGGTTTGTGCAATCAACTTAAACCTTTCAGACATAATGATGGTAGAATTTTATTATTTGCATGTGCATGTCTTTCTTTTGGGCATGTCTGGAAGATAACGCATAGGTTTTATTCTGGATTCGAAACTGAAATGCCAAATGGAAGCCCTGAATGACTCAATACACAGTAAAGGACGATGCGTTCTCTACTGAAGCATCCTGCTTCTGACGGCAGCTAAGATAATTAGCATTTGTAGAGGTTGACTTGAGGTTTGAAGTATAAGGCACCTATTTTTCTTTAAAAAATCAAAACTCAGATATTTGGAGGGGAAGCATTTCTAGGTCAATGTTTCTAATTCCTTTCTGAAGAATGTCGGGACCAGGATACAAGTATAACTGGTCTAAGCTAAATATTGTTTTAGCTATCATCGTTTTTAACCAGTCTCCTAATTTAAATGTTTGTGGATCGTACTATACATGTGCATGTGAGATCAATTAGCACTGATATTTACTAGATGAATGGAATTCTGTGGCCATCACATCCTTAATCCCCGTGCTTTCATTGTGGGAACCTCCTCCAGAAAGAAATGGTCTTGTTTTTTTTTCTTTTTTTGCTTGTTTGTTTGTTTGTTTTTAGCTATTTAGCAACTGCGGAAATTGTTTGTAATCTCCTTTATTCTAAGGGGGAGAAAAAAATCACCAAGAGTAGCGTACCTTATACGTACACATCAGTGGGACTTAGTACAGCTTTGTAGGGCCTTGTGCCATCTCCTTAGATCTGTGGTGGGATGAACTCTAGGAAATAGCTTTCAGTGTGTGCTCTCAAATGAAGAAAGGGTTTTGGCACTGATTTAGAAGCTGTATTCATGTAAGAGAACGAGACAAAGGCTATTCAGGAAAGTTAACAAACCTCTTTTGTCTTTCAGACCATTTAAATCCTATTTTACAAGATGATACGTTCGACAGTGATGACGATGCATCCTTGGTTTCTGGAGATGAATTAAAAGAGGGAATGCCTGACGGACCAGAGAAAAAAACGCCTCTGTTTCAGCAGGTAAAGAAAGATAGATCCGTGTTATGTTTAGATTCTCAGGACTGCTGAGTCTTTGTAAACAGTTCCAGCTGTTAAAAGTGCGAGGGGTGGTAGACGAAGGGGTAACATCAAGTTTGTGTGTTGAAGGGGTGCTTGGTATTCACAAGGAGAAAGGGTGAAGGGACTAAAGTGGTAATGAAGTTGCTCTGAATGACCAAATTGAAAAGCCCAGGCTTCTCTTCCTAAGCCAAAGTGATCCGTAGACTACCAGAACACGTTGACTTAATCCATGGCATTCTTTGAAAGACTCAAGACCACATAAATGTCCTGTCTGTCCTTTTAGCTAAAAATACCCCAACTTTATGGGTTTGTGTTGCCACCTTTTGCCCTTCTGTTTTCCAGGATTCTTAAACCAATGGTGAATTATGTGGCAGAAAGAAAACTGAGAAATGGCTTGTTAAAACACCTTGAGAAAAATCTGAATGGTGTCTTTATTTGTTAAGCCACCAAGTTGTGTTAATCTTGTGGTATTTTAGTATGGAAGTCATGCAAGCCCACTGTTGGAAAGTTAGATCATGTTGTCACAGCTGGATCAGTTATTTTTCTCAGTTTCTATTGCTGTGCTGTCCAGAAGATTTTCTGTCCTCTAGAGCAAGGCTAAGTCTCTAGCATCTTTGATTTAAGCCAGCAAAGGTACAGCCTGATTGTAGTGGGGAAACAAATGCTCCTCACAAATTTATTTCCTAGTAGTAAAGCAAGATTGCAGGGATATTAATTTGCAGTCTTGGTTCAGTAAAGAATAGGAAACACAAGGGAAGAAGATGAAACAATTGGAATGACTGAATAACTTAACTGGAAATCTTACATGTATTTAATGTACCGCTACCATTTGGATTATTTGGGGATGGAAAAGTAAGTCTATAGGAAAATTACTTGGAACATCTGTGTGTGTCTATTCAGCACCTCATTTATAAACTTGTTTTCTTTACTCTTGTTCTAGGAGTGCTTTCTGTGAACCAACATCACGCCGGCCCCGTCTGCTAATAGTAGGAAAAGAAGGGTACGGCCAGGTTTCTTACGTGGCACCCGTGGTGTTGCATGCTTTGGAGAAGTTTCCCGTTCACACCCTGGACCTTTCTGTTCTGCTTACAAACGTTGCACCGCCAGAAGAGATCTGCAGACAGGTACCTTTTTTCTTTTTATTCTCATCGGATTCACTGACTGTATATAAAGGATCAATCGAGTTGCAGGTAAGGTGAGCAAAATTCATTGGTAATGGAGTTGGCGTTGTTTTAATGTGCTGGGATGTTTGCTTCTGTCTGAAAATCCCCTTTTCTTTTAGACAAAACCACAAACAATCTGGATGTTGTACATGTCCACATTTTCCATACCCAATTTTACAGTGATGATGTTGCTAGCAGCTCAGGAAGCTGGGCGGTGTTGCTAATAAACATCTCTTTGTGGAAAGAAATGCTGCTCATCTCCCTGGGATCCAGAAAGTAGTTCTCATTGCCTCCGAAGACTGTGTGCTCCCAGTAGATGGCTCTGTATCAGACTGCATGTCGGCTACTTTTTGTAGCCTTCTTCTAAATTGTATTAGTAAGGCAACCAAGGTTTGGGGCTTCTGTTTATTTTGTTTTCACACGGACATACACAACTTGTGCCGTTGCAGTATGTGCAATAAAAGCATTAACATTCACTAAACACTTCATTTGCACGCTGATGTGGTTTTAACTAGAAAAAATAAACAGATCTGGTGTTTTTACTTTTAGGCAGGAAATCCATTTTATTGTTTGGCATCACTACCTTTAAATATTTTTACCTTTAGTGGGAACATTTGAGAGCCATACAAGTAAGGACAGACATGTTACACGACTGAATACTGATGTGTCCCATAAGAGGGACATTTCCTTTCTTTGTTATGCGATGATTGTGGCTGTGGCCATATAGCTACGGTGTCTAGCCACTGCCTGAATATATCCTTCCCATCTTCTGACTAGAGTTCTTCGAATACTGGTAATCTGAAAGGGTGCACAGAGAAATTCCTTATGTGAAAGGATGCTTGCCACTCTGTTCACATAGTTTCCTTTCATGGGGCAGTCAGGTGGCTATGTAGCTATGTATTAACAGGTTATTCTACGTGTTTTAGTTTTCTTACCCAAGCTTTCCTTTTCACTAGCTGATCCGAAATGCTCAGAAGACAGCACCAAGCATAATTTATGTCCCAGATATCCATTTATGGTGGGACAACGTTGGACCTGCCTTGAAACTTACTTTTCTAACTCTAACTCTTCCAGCATTTTCGCCAGTTTTGCTGCTTGCTACGTCTGATGTATGTCACTCAGATCTCCCAGAAGAGGTATTTGTCAATACTTTTCTTACTATTTCTTCAGTGTCTTGTAATTTATGAATGCTTTCAGCATCAAAATGCTGCGCTTTCTTAAATGCCTACTGTTATTACTCAGGCACCCTAACAAATCACTTAAAATTTGCTTAGAGAAAAAGAATACTGTGAAAGCATCTGCTTAAGGTTTTTTCTGAGTCAAGCAAGTGACTTTCACCCCCTTCTCATGCATGCAAATAATAAATTAATACAATAATTCTGGTGGCTACAAAGTGGTTCAGTCAAGAATATGCAGTGCTTGAAATGACAAGAAGATGTTTTTACTGAAGAGATTTCTTCTGACAGTCTGCCATTCCATGCTATGTTGGGTAAACTGCTAATAATGCAATTTAGTAGAGAATTGAAACACTTTGATTAAAAAAAAAAAAAAAAAATCAGTTTCTTTCTTCATATAGGCCAAAGCTTTCCAAGCTGGAAAGCTGAGTTCCAATTTCTGCTCAAGTAACTTTGGAATGGAATTCTAGTTGTATTCCTAAATAAACTGTAGTAAAAGTACATGCAGAACTTCATTGACTTCTGAGAGTTTACATTAAGGGAAGGTGCCCAAAACAGGAACACGCTGTTCTCATTCCGATTATTTTGTCTCAGTTACTGGGGGAAGAGAACAGGTCTTACCTAGATGTGTTTATTATCAACTGCTTTGAAAGTGCTTGAGTTCCCACAGAAGTTTTTGTACAGGTTCTAAATTCCTTCTAAAATAAGTAGTGAAATTCCTTACCTACCTTTTAATACTAGAAATTGAAAATGGAGGAAGATGTAGAGGTACTAGCTACTTCAGACACCTTTTGGTAGAGAAATAAAAACTCAGCAAAAAGCCCTCACTTGTCTGCTGAAGCCTTTCTCTTCCCTCTATAGCCATAAAGGTTCTAAGTAAAGGATGCAGCAGGGCCAGTAAATACAAAGGAAGCGATGTTGGATGTGGTGAAAGCCATTACTTTATCAGTGTAGCGTACAATCCCTTCACCAAGATTTAATTCTACAGGTGATTCTTAAAGGTGATATTTGAATTTGCCATGCCAGCCTGTGAAAATGTAGCCATTTAAGGCCAGGAAGATAACTTTTTTCAGTTTGTGTTCTTCAGGTTATTATTCATTTTAAAAGGTACTCATCTTTTTGGAATAGAGGATGAGTTTTTGTGGCCTTAAATCTGAAATGTCTTTCCTCCTTCTGCTTTAGATCCAAAAATTATTTAATAAGGAATTTGGAGAAGTGTGCAATATTGAGTTGCCTGGTAGGGCAGAGAGAGCAGCTTTTTTTGAGGACCTAATTCTAAATCAAGTGGCTAAGCCTCCTGTAAAGAAAACAGGTGAGGAGGATATAAGAAGTACATCTAAAACTTTCCTATCGAAGTTACTAGCTCTTTGGGATTTGCTTTGGTGGTCATTTTCTGTCAGTAATTTTGTCATATGCTTGTATTTGAGTACTGTAAATTGGCTAATTTTTCCTGATTAATTGAAGTTGATCGGACATTGGAAGTCCTGCCTGTAGCACCACCAGCTGAGCCTCAGAAGCCACAAGAGGAAGAAGTAGGGATGCTGGAGGAGGAAGAGGAGGATACCTTGCGTGAACTTAGAATTTTCTTGAGGGACGTTACTCACAGACTTGCCACTGACAGACGTTTCAGGGAATTTGCAAAGCCTGTTGACCCACAGAAGGTAAACTAGTGCTGATCTGTGTGTGTCTGTAACTTCTCAGCGTTCGTATTTCTCAGCGTTTTGGGGAAGGTTCAACTTTGTTTTTAGGGCTGCACTATTAGGATTTTGCAAGAAGCAGAGGCAGTGCTTTTACTTCTGCTGACTCTCAGATGTCTCTTATCGGATTATTCACTGAAAGCCCTGGTTTCATTCTAAGAAGCCAGTCCAAATGCCAACACAGTCTGTTCGTGAAAAGGCTTTGATATGTAGGCATGTCACAGCACTGAAAAGCACAGAGATCTTTCCTTATAATTACAAACAGTACTTACAGGACTACTTTAATGAAGTCTAAAGCCCTTTATTGGACTGTCAGTTCCTGTGGGAACAGGAATAGGAGCAGCAGTTTGTAAAAATAAGTTTTGAGATCCTGTTCTCTGTTTCATCTGGAACTCCTCAAGAGGAATCAACCATAAGTGCAGTGTGTTTTCTTTTTCCTCCAATAGGCTGCTTAGATCCCTTTTTCTCCTTAATTGATTAGATAAGCCTAAACTAGGGGCGTATATTTCAAAGACAGTTGTAACTTGACTATACCTGCGGATCAGCAAAGGCCTCTTCACGTGGGCATCCACTGGCTTTTCTTCCCCTTTTCTCCTAGGTTCTTGAGCTGTGAAAAATCTAGACAGATACGTATGTCTTCATCTGAACTAGTCATTAGGCTCCTCTTATGGTCTGAGGGAAGAAATCAGCACCTCTGGGCCCAGTTATCTCATTCTAAAGTAGATGCCTGCAATAGGTACTTCACAGGTGCAATTCATGCACCTTTTCCTCAATGTCGACAGCAAAAAGAATGTTGGATGGCTTACTCAGCTTTCACTGTTGTGATTTTCTGAAGCAAAGTGAAATGAATCTCCCACCCTCAGTGTTTCTTCTGTACCATGCACGTGCTTCTGACCTCCCTACTTCTTGTTGTCCTCTCCTAGCAGCTCTAATGCCAGTTGAAAGAGCCCTTCCATTTTTGAGAAGCAAACTGGTTAATTTCAGCATCTTCTGATGCATCGCAAATGTTCAGGGTTTTTAGGAAGTCGTTTATTTAAAGTTTTCAGAGTAATTTTGGTAGACAGTGTGCAAGGTTAAGAAAACCTCTGAATGCTTGTATTTGATCTGCAGGTACCTGACTATGCCACAAGGATTAAAGAGCCGATGGATCTTTCAACAGGTCTGACTCAAATTGACTCGTGCCAGTACCCCGCTGCAGGAGACTATCTGAAGGACATCGATCTAATCTGTAACAATGCCTTAGAGTACTACCCAGATCAAAGATCTACAAGTGAGGATGTGCTTTTTAGCCCTAGTTTAAAAAATCTGTCAAACGTATAGATGGATAAATGCTGTGTGCGGACAATAGACTTTGGATGGATTCGATGATTTTGGACATCCACAGAGAACATCTCTTACCACATTGTAAATATTTTACCATTTTGCTACTTGGGCATGGAATTGTGATATAAATGTTCCCAAGGAACTAGTGCTTTTGTTTTAATTAACTTCTATGTTGATATGCTGAAAATATTCACTGAGATAACCTTTCGGAACCAACCTATGAAGAAAGCAATTTTTTTCTGTGATCAAAACAGTTTCATTGGTTGGTAGACAACATTCAGTTAAAGTCTGTAAAATTTCAGATTGTCACAGAGCCTATGTTTTGCAAGACACTGCATATTCAATGGTGAGGAACAAAATGGATACAGAGTTTGGACGACTTTGTGAACAAATTAAAGAATCTCGTGAGAAAAGAGGTACGTGCTTTAACGCTAAGGATTTTAAGACTTGTCTCTGCATTTGTAACTGAAAATGCACAACGAAGATCTTTGGTATCTATTCTTTAATGCAAGGTCGCACCTCTCCAGCATGTGCTCCATGTGACAACTCCAAGTCACCACAGCAGAACCCTGCTACTGAAGACGACAAACCAGATGAAGAGAGTAATGAAAATGAGGCGATGACAGCGGCACCTGTAGATGCCAGTACACCCATTTCTAATGGTAAGTTGCATTTTATTCAGCTGCTCTTGTCATTCATACCTTCTCTGTTCTTGAGACGCAACAGGTGTCTCTGATGCCTGGCTCTTTATGCCAGAGGTATTTTGTTTTTTAAATTTACTTCAAAATGTGAGAGAGAAATCCAGAGGTCATCCATTCAATATAGTTATGAATTAAAGTTCAAAGAAAGTTGGTTTACAATATAAAAAACAAAAAACAAAAACAAAATAAAACAAAACAAACAAACAAAAACTTTGACGGCCCAATTGCCATTTAGTCGCCCCTAAATTGCTAATTCTTGAGGTAAAAAATGTTGTGGATGGCAGTTTCTGAATACTTAACTAGTTTTTAATTATGCAAAATGGTATTTTTACCCCCACTCCACCCCTCCCTTCCCCAAATGCTAAAATCTTAGCTCCCTCATACTGTGATTTCCAGTTGAAGGAGGGAAGTCTAACTAGTGAGAGTGGGAATTTTGCCATGGACTCCACCCATATCCTTTTGCAATACTATATGAATACTACGAATGTTGGGCAAAACCACAAAGTTTGTTTTTTCACAAAAGGTTTACCGAATCAGGAAGCATACGAGGTATAAGTCTTCACGTTTTTTCTCCTTTGAATATTCCCTTAAAATTGTCTCATTAATTAATCTCTTCCAAACATGTATTCAGCTTTTGAAGTCTTCAGCTTGATACCAGACTCGAAGGAGAGCTTATTTCCAGAGGCTTTTATGATGTTCATCTGTATTAGTTCATGCAGTAAGACAGTGACTTTATCAAATAACCTCACGTTGTATTAATACTGCCAATCCAAAGTAAGAATCCTCAGCATGTAAAATCCTGAAAGTGACTGTTTAGTGAATGAAATTCCATAGCAGTGTGTGTGGTTTGTTTGCTTGTTTTTAATCTTAATAGCAAACTGACCCCATTAACTTTCAACTCTTTTCTCAGCATATGTAGGCAGTGGTAGCTCAGTTCCTTTGTTTTCCTTGTCAGTCAAGTAAGATGAAGATAATGGATTTTGAAGAAAGAATTCTTTTGGTTATGTTTTGGATTACTTTTTTATGCTGTCTCTTTGTAGGTGCGTCAGAAAGAAAGTGCAGAAGGAACAACTGTGCGCATGCTGCAGCAAAGCGAAGAAGGAGTTCTCAATTCGATACAGAGAACAGAGTACCAACAGATGACCAAAACGATAGTGATGAAGAAGAGTTTGTGGACAAACATGTTTCTGACATCTGTCAAGTAAAACTTAACACTGAAAAGGAAAGTGCTAAGCTTTGTGGATATTCCCCACCAAGATGGGGAACTATAACTAATGAAAATCCAAGTTCAAATGGTAAGGGAGAAGTCCAACGGATCCTTTAGCACCTTATTCTTGCTGAGGAGGATTGCACTATTTATTAGCTTTAGCCTTCAATTTCACTCTATTTTTTCTGTTACAGCTCTCAAAAGTCACCACACAGTTTATTCCGTAATGATGTTGCTCCTCTAATTGTGCAAGCCAAGCCCGCATGTTTCTGTAGGTGCTGTTTTTTTGATTCTGAAGTCTGTTTTTTTCTAATGGTACCTAACTGAAAGCCAGCAGTCACTGACATTCTTTTATTGTACGAGGTGCTTTCCAATAACGAGCAGCTTAGGTGAAAAAGCTGCACTTCAAGATGCGTGGATCCAGAGTAACATGTGGAATAGGAGACTTAAGCCCTAATGTTGTACTCTAAGATGTGTTCCCTAACCTGAATTGGCAACATGACTATTTTTTTCCACTATTAAGCTTTTCATTAGTGCTTTTGGTTTGTTTGTGGGTATTTTTGTTTGCTTTTTTTGTCTTAGTTTCTAATTTTTGTGGAGCAGTGACTTTAGCTGGAAAGAAGGGAGAAGCCAAGTATTTCTCAGTGAAGACGATAACAATTCTGTCTCTGTATTTGTAGAAAGAGACTGTTTGGCAGGTACAGGATACTTCACTGAGACTGTATTCTAGATAAACAGAAAACCTGACTGAAGAAATCTGTGTCCTTCCAGATTCCTGGGCATTTCAAGCGGTGACTCCTGAACGTTCTTGGGAAGAAGACCAACAACAGATAAGTGATGAGAACACTGTACAAGTCCCTACGGAGACAGACTACATAGTTATTGTGGATCGCTATGAGCTCAAAGTATGTCTAATTTCAGCTTTTTTTTAATGCTCAAATAGGACATATTCCTGCGTCATGTAAAATTGCAAATTAAGCCCATTGTTAACCAATGCCAATTAAAACAATTAATTGGAAGGACATACAGATAGTGAAATAATTCAGCCTTTAATGCACTGTGACTGTTTAGTTTCCACACCTCATGGAGATTTCTGTAGGCTACCATTTGCTTCTGGTTATCTGTAGTTTAGGAGACAGATTCTTTGCCTAATTTTTAAGACAAAAGGCCTTGCTGAATTTTAAAATACCACACTGACAACCTGCTAGTACTATTATGGATATCATTTTAATGATTCATAATTCTTATGATGGGTTTGAGGGCTTTTATTTGGGGATTTTTTTTCATGCTTTGATGTATTAAGAACCTGAAAAGGATCTTTATTTCTTGCAGTGATGATATTAAACCTGAAGTTAGCAGGTTGACGTAAACTAGCTAGCCATGGAGAAGTGACTACTTTTCTGAAATTCCTTGAAAGTGCAGTATTAGAATTTCTTATATTGTGTGTGTGTGTATATATATATATATATATATATATATATATATATGTACATGAAGGAGGCAGAGTTTGCTGATAAGATGATAAGCAGCATTATTTCCAGGGGGCAGTAGTATTTCCATTTGGTATGGCTGCTCCCTAAAGCTACATGCTTGCAGGCTCACACAGGTAATGGACAGCTGTGGCAGTGGAAGAAGGTGCTGCCACTAGCTTGTCACTGTTGCTGTGCCAGAGATTATCATCTCTGCATCTTTGGTAATAGAAATGACTGTGTGAGAGAGAGGTGATTGCTACAAGCAGTCGCTTTGCTATTTACCCACCCCTGAATTTAAAGGTAGGATTGAGCAAACTAATCCACCTTTGCTCTGGGCGTTTGAGCAATCTGTTCTGCCAGCAGAGTTGTAGGCATGGCACACGTGGGTAAAGGTAATCACCTAAGGGTGCTTCCTTTTCCAGCTGGCACAGCTGTATCTACAAGATCTGCAGCCTTTTTACAGTGCCCCGCGCTGCTGCAATGCTTCTCTAATGAAATGCAACAGTGGCTTTGCTGTGGCAGCAGCTGTCCTACAAAGAGGATCGTGTCATTCCCTGCTGCTTTGGGAGCAGTCGACTTACAATTACAACCACTGATGTGATAGATTGGTTAGTAGTAAAAGATTGTCCGAAATTTCAGCCTTTCCTTTCTCTGAAATATGAAAAATTAACTCATTTTCCCTGCTGAAATCTCATGGGATATTTAATCTGTTCTCTGAAGTGTCACATTTTATTTAATAGCGTAAGAAAAAGTAGGCTCTCACTTGTATTGTTACTGTTCAACCTCCGAAAACATATAGAGCGTATTCAAAGGATCTGGTACTATTCTAAAGTTGTTGTTTTGCTCCATTGTTGTCTTCAGAAATTGTTATGCTTTGTCACTGAGATAACGAAGGGATTTGACATTTATCACCTGGAAAAAGTATATGGCGTCATTAATCAGTGTATTTACAACCAGAGAGAAGACTACGACAAAACCGATTTGGTGAAGGTAATTTTTGTTTTGAATTCTAGCACTTTCTGTCACTGTTACGCAGTATTTGTGTGTTCTGGGGTATCGTGGTTGTTTAGCATTGCTCTTCACTGCTTAGCTGTCTGTGCACAGACAACAACAGTACGACTTCTCCCTTTCAGTCTGGAAGACGTTTATCCACCTTGCAAAACAATTGTTATATTTGGCATAACTGTTGGCAGTTTCTGCAGGAAAAAGCTTGAACTTGAAGACAATGGGTCCACCCACACAGCCCTTTCAAAGCAGTTAACCTTAGTCTGTCAGTAGTTTTCCTTGGGAACCATTTTGGGAGCGGGAGGACTACGAAGGGAAGGTGCTTTTCTAAGTCTTTCACTCGCTCTCTCCCTCTACAGCCAGTCATGCACGGTGATAGCAGTTGTTCCATCCTTGGAGAGAAATTTAAGTATATAACAAGAGTTTGAGACTTCTCTCTAGTCACACTCTAATCTCTTTTTAACTAATGCGCTTGAGCATCTGTAATTGGGGAGATTTCTGCCTGTGCCAGTTTTACACTGAGTCAAATTCTCTGGTCTCTTCCTGTAAAAGATGATTTCGGAGTTGTCCGAACTCCTCAGAAATCTGTGTGAGGCGTCCATGGTCCAAGTCAGGTGTTCCCAGTATACGCTTGGATATTCACTCTTCACATTGAAGATCCTTGAACCCATTTATCTTAGAGTTGCTTGTGCTTGAGAACAGATGAAATTTGTTGTGCCGATCAGTCTGCCTTGAAAAGAGAGTGCCTCTTTTTTTTAGGCACTGGTCATCTCGATCTCTTCTTCCACATCTGATAAAGAGTTAGAACGGACACTCTGTTCTGCCTGTGAGAGGATTATTTAGATTCAGGGAGGCCGCTCCTGAAAAAAAAAATGAGATCTTTTAGCTCGAGAAGGGATTTATTTATGTTATCTCATGGCCTGTGAACTTTTGTAACTTAACATTTAATTTAAGTGTTAAAAGTTAAGTAGCTTTCTTGGTTTTCTATTTCTTCCTTTAGCTTAGGCAAACAAATCTCTCCTATTCAGAGTGCACTGTACAAGTTAGTCAGGAGCGTGCTCTACTGTATGGAGAGAGAGAGAACTTAAGGAGTAATTATTCAAAGTCCAGAAATTAACTTGAGCTTGTTGTGGCTTCTCAGCAACTGTTTCTTCCTTCTAATTGTTGTGAAACCACTGCTGAGAGAGATCCATATAGTTTATATCCTCCTCTCTATTTTGGATGTGTAAGGATGCCTCTGAAGCTAGAAGGGGTAATAGGCCGTTGTGATGGTGGTAGCACACTGTTTGCTAAATATTACTAACCATGTATTACAAATTATTTATTTTTATAGTAATAGAAAGTGTTCTTAAGCTTTCATTTGTGCTTACTGCTATTTTAGTAATAGGTAGTAATGGTAATAGAAGGATGGTTGGACTAGATGATCTTGTGGGTCCTTTCCAACCTTGTGTTTCTATGATTCTTTCATGAGGAAGCTGTAGACCGCGATGAGGTCTCCCCTCAGCCTGCTCCTTTCCAGGCCGCACGGGCCCAGTGCCCTCAGCCGCTCCTCGTATGTCTTCCCCTCAAGGCCCTTCACCATCTTCGTAGCTCTTCTCTGGACACTCTCCAACAGTTTAATGTTCTTTTTGTACTGTGGTGCCCAGAACTGCACACAGTGCTCAAGATGAGGCCGCACAGCGCGGAGCAGTGCAGGACAATCACCTCCCTCAACCGATTAGCAGTGCTGTGCTTGATGCACCCCAGGGTATGGTTGGCCCTCCTGGCTGCCAGGGCACACTGCTGGCTCATACTCAACTTGCTGTCAACCACGACCCCCCTAGATCCGTCTCTGCAGAGCTGCTCTCCAGCATCTCATCGCCCAGTCTGTACATATAACCAGGGTTGCCCCGTCCCCGGTGCAGGACCCGGCACTTGCTCTTGTAAAACTTCATGCGGTTGGTGATCGCCCAGCTCTCCAATCTGTCCAGATCTCTCTGCAAGGCCTTTCCACCCTCAACAGTCAACAACTTCAAGTTTAGTGTCATCAGCAAATTTGCTCAAAACACCTTCTAGTCCTACATCCAAATTGTTTATAAAAGCATTGAAAAGAACTGGCCCTAAAACGGAGCCCTGGGGGACCCCACTGGTGACCAGCCACCAGCCTGATGTAGCCCCATTTACCATAACCCTCTGAGCCCTACCCGTCAGGCATTGCTCACCCATCGTATGATGTTTTTTATCTATGCTTGACATTTTTAATGGGATTGTGTATATGGTTTGCTTTTCTTGTTCTCTAAAATGACTTTTTGAGAAATCCTTTATATAATGAACATGAAGTTGAGGAATCACAGACAAGACAGGTGACAAGAACTTCTGAGGTGCTCAAAAGAGTACACCATAAAAATATCCATTTCTGCTTCCTAGCTTTTTTCCTAATCTGTTGTAAGTGCATTGTCATCTTTCTCCCGTGACTGCATTCTACAGGGCTGAGTTTTTGGGATACTAGCTAGCACTCCTGAGCACATTACTTCAGGTTTCTAGGCCAGTCTAATAAGCGTCTTCCACCACTGTGGCACCAGTATGAATATGAACCAGTCCTTTTTGTTAGAATTGTAGGGGTTGGAAGGGACCTCCAGAGATCATCGGGTCCAACTCCCCTGCCAAAGCAGGTTCCTTAGAGCAGGTTGCCCAGGTAGGCATCCAGATGGGCCTTGAATATCTCCAGAGAAGGAGACTCCACAACCTCCCTGGGCTGCCTGTCCCAGTGCTCCGTCACCCTCACCGTGAAGAAGTTCTTTCACATGTTGGTGCGGAGCTTCCTGGGCTCCATTTTGTGGCCATTGCCCCTTGTCCTGTCCCCACAAACCACTGAAAAGAGGTTGGCCAAATCCCTCTGTCCACCACATCTCAGATATTTATACACATTGAGGAGATCCCCTCTCAGTCTTTTCTCCAGGCTGAACAGCCCCGGGTCTCTCAGCCTTTCCTCACAGGGGAGATGCTCCAGGCCCCATTATCGTCTTTGTTGCCCTCCGCTGGACTCTTTCCAGGAGACCCCTGTCTTTTTTGTACTGGGGAGCCCAGAACTGCTGGACACAGTGCTCCAAGTCTAACTTTTCTCAATTGTTTCAGGATCTATCTATGCTATATAAACCATGGAGCTTTCTAGGCAAACACTGGCAAATCGTGAGCCAGGTGCAACTCAATGCCGACGTTTCCGTCAGTGTGTTAGGGGTGGCAGCTTTTTCCAAGACTGACCTACGCCTGGCACCTAATCTGCGTTTCAGTAGATGTACAGAAGGGAACAAAGAGCTGTGTTGTTAGCACTGTATTTAAAAAGCTACCGTGAAGAAGATGCCTGTGTTGAGCGGACAACAGGAAGCTTTCATTGCATCTCCAGGCAAAGGAGAGGAAAAAAAAATATCATTGAGGCAAAAATGTGTTTCTTCTTATCCACTTCAAGACGATGTTGAAAACCTGGTATCCTAAATGCATCTTTACCTCTGGAACCACAGTCAGCTCATTGCATTGCAACTGGAAAATTTCATACTTAAAAGGGAATGACAGGCAACGAGGAAGCAGGAGCGTTCCTGGCATCAAAACTTTTGCTCTTCAAAGTTTTGGGCAAACTTCTCCCCGTTATTAGTCTGGAGAGAAGAAGACCTTCACAGTTAAATATATATAAAGGAGTAAATCTAGGTTGGACATGAACAGCTGTCACAGCTAAGGGTTCCCAGAAGCCCCATTCTGGTTTTTCTGACTCGGGGAAAAGATCAACTTTTAGTGTCTGAGGTAAAAACATTGCTAAAAGCAGCGGTATTGAAGAGAAGTACATAGTGGGAGTTAAAGCGAAGCGTAGACTAAGATATCTGGACACGTACTGAAGGAAGAGCTCCTCTTTATTCAACTTGGAGGTGGAAAAAAAGGGGGTTGGGGGTGGGTTTTTTGTTTGTTCGCTGTTTGTTTGTTTTTTCTCCAAAGGTTTTGGGGGTGTCCCAGCCAGCCCCGGAGGGCATTCCTCCCTCAGCAGCGGGCACCTGAGGGGAACTCGGGGCTGGAGAAGAAGCCAAGGTCAGGGAGCCGGGCGCCCTCAGCGCCTTTATGCCCTGAGCCGAGGCGAGCCGAGCCGGGCCGGGCCGGCCGCCGCCTGCCGGGCGGAGTGGCTCCGCCCCGCTCCCTGCCGGGGGAGGCTGAGGCACCGCGGCCCGCCGCTGCCTGGCCCTGCCCGGCTCTCAAACCCTCCCGGGGACGGGGGGGGAAGCTGCGAGGTGCCAGGAGGATGCGAGTGGGTGCCGCGGGCTGCGAGGCGAGGGCCCGGGCGGCCGGCGGAGCTGGGACTCGGGGACGGCTCAGTGCCCGCCCCGCCGGCAGCGGACGACTCCCAGAGACACAAAACGGCGGCAGCGGAGGAGGAGGCAGGCGGCGGGGCTGAGAGGAGAGGGGGGCGAGGCGGCTGCGGGAGGCGACCCCAAGCGGCCACGGGAGACCCCCGGGGAGAAGGCGAGGCGCTCCCCCGGCCGGCCCTGAGGAGAGGGGCGGCTGCGAGCACCCCTTCCCCGGCTCTGTGAGGGGGGAACGGGGCGCGGTTGGGCTGTGACAGAGCCGGGGGTATGGGGGGCACACGGGCAGGGCGAGCAACTTCGCTTTCCGTGCCTTGAAACGGGACGGAGCCAGCCGAGACCGGGCTCCCCCCCCCTCTATATATACACACACGCGCTCGGTGTGGCGGTGGGAGGGGAGCGGGGCCATGTCCCCAGCCCTGCCGGGGGGTTTTGCAGTACCAGGGGCCGCCCTGACGCCCGGCTGACCCCCAGGTGCTGCGCGGCGCTGGAGATCGGCAGCCGGCGGGGCGAGGCACCTAATGGAGGCGGCGGCGGGGCGCTGAGGGAGCGGAGAGGCTGCGGCTGTCAGCGCTGCCCGGTAGGTGCTGGGGCTCCCTGTCAGGCTTGACGGAGGAGTTTGGCTTCGTTGAAGGGTGAGTCAAGGCTGAGGTGGCGGTCCCAGCCAGGACAGGCGCCCCAGAGAGCGCCTTGGGGCTGTCAAAGTGCACGGCGATCCGTGCAAAGGGGGCTTTGTTGTGGAAGGCCTGAGGTGAACACGAGCAGCCCGCTGGAGGGGGAAAGGAGAGGGGAGTTTGGAAAGCTGCGCTGCTGGTGTTAAGCAGCAGCCTGTGCTGTGTTGGTGTTTGCTCAGAGGGGTTTCACGCACGAGGAGCTGGTGGGTGCTCTGAGGAACCTGGTCCAGCTGTGGAGAACAACCTGTATGAGGCAAACCCCAGGACCTAAATGCCATAGGCTGTAAGTCCAAACCTCCCCGAACAAGCAGACATTATGTAGAAAACCCATTTGTTACCATCTTGAAACATTGCCAGCAAGGCAGCCTCTTCCAGTTACGCTGTTAATTGGGTTCTCCGGAGCTCGTTAGAAGGAGGTGCCATTTTTTCTAAACGAGGTGACTGCTAACTTCAGGCTGGCAGTCTTACTAGCTTTCCTCAGCCAAAAAGCCCTTTGCATTTCCGTAAAGCACCTGTGCACTGTGCTTGTTTAACAAAGACAAGTTTGAGACATAACACTTGGAGGTAGGGCACGCATTCTCTTTGTGAGGCTTTCCTACTCCTTGAATGCTTCTTGTGGCTCTCCTGGGCTCTCTCTTCTCTTGCCAAGCCCTCGATGACCTGTGCCTGCTTCAGCTGCATCCAGCGCTCCGTTTGCTAGCCGTAATTGTCGTCATTTATCTCTGCTGGTTATTACTGGGAAAACCGATGTTTATCGCTGCGTGTCCATGCGTCCCTGGAGCCTGTTAGAGCTTGGTTTTGAACGGTTCTGCCTTTTGTAAATTTCTCTATGCTGAAGAATTTCTGTCAAGTGATGGACTTTGTGCTGTTGTTAGGATTCCTTTTGTTCCTAATGTACCAAAAAGGCTGTTTCTTTGGGTCTTTTGCTTCCCTTAGCAGTTTGTGGTGTTTCACTTAGGCTTATTACTATCCTTGCGCTGTTTTTCCCCCAGTCACTTACAAAGCCTGAGGGACAGGATTAATTTTTTTTTAATCTAGTTACCATTAATATAAATGATCTTTTTGTTTGGATGTGACTTCTGAATTCATAACAGTCTTACTTCAAAGATCTACGACTGGTTTTGAAGTCTGATGCTTTCTTCAAGTTTGAGTTGAGAATTTCTTCCATCTTTATGGAACTAACTTCTAAAGCAGCAAGTCAGTGTAAACTGTTTTTCTAGTTCTGTTTGCACATAATAAATATAACGGAGGCATACTCTCTTGTGGCTGAGCTCTGGCCTATCTCTATTTCTATGGTCAGTTTCGCTTTGTCTCAAGGCTGAAGTCTAGCTGAGAATTCCCCTGTGCCAGATGCAGTATTTTTGTATATTATGAAGTTAGCCTCTCTAATTTTGAGAAATGCTGAGCCTGTTGCAAAATTGACAGAACGAGCTCTTTGGGGTCTGTTTAATAGAAGTCCTACGTGATAAGTTTTGGGGTGATGAGGGGAGGGGACATTCTGACCACATTTGGCGGAGTGCAGGAGGGCCTGGACGCGCTATTCCCTTCTGTGAATAGCGGTCGGTATTCCCTCTCCGTCCTGTGCCAGAGACGTGAGGTCACTGATCCATAAATGCCCGAGATGGTTTGCCTCGGAGTTGCCGGTGACTTGTAAACAAGTGATGCAATTTTCAGGATAGCACGGTTTCCCCTCCTCCCTTTGTTTCCTCGCTGTTTCCCAGTCAGGTACCAGTATCAGTGTTCAAGTCCGGCTGTCGGTTGTATCGCCTTTGCCGAGTGTGTGCTCACAGGAATCCAGTTTTGTGGTGTTATTAATTAACTTTCTGACACTGTCACATCAGGCACTAAAGGTGCTTCCTCCTGCAGTCTACACAAGGGATGTGATGACTCAAGTTTTCAACATCTTTATTGTCATTGGTAGTATTAATTCTGATTTTCATCTTTTATTGCAGTCCATCATGTTAGTTTGGTTTGGTTTCGGTTTGGTTTGTGGTTTCGTTGTTGGTTTTTGGGGTAGCTCAGGGCCTCCTGAAATACTCCAACCACTCTGCTGCATAAATAGTTGTTTCTTTTTCTGTGGAGATGGGAGCCACCAAAAATGCCTCCTTTCCTTATCCTGTAGCAGCCAGATGGCATTTCGCAAGGCTGCGCCGTGCCTCCCTTTGGCTGATGGTTCATTTCCAGTTCTCTTGCCTTTCTGAGAGCTGGAAGGAACCACACCAGGACCACTCACCTCTTTTCGTGTACCCTTCAGAGTGCAGTGAGCTGCAAGGTGTTGCATAAAGCAGCATCTCTGCTTCCAGGGGATCCTTTCTACCCAGCTCTGGAAGTCAGCCCAAAGGGAGCACAGGGCTGCTGACGTGGAAGAACGTGAAGGGAAAAACAGGCAAGAACTCTGACCACGTTGCTACTAGCTCTTAGAAGACCTTGGAGATAGATCATGGAGAGCTTAATGATGCAAACATGCTTTGAGAGTTTGACTTCTGCTTGCACCTAACAGGTCCACAAGAGCTCACTTCCAAAAAAACCAACAGGCTTCCAGTTGTGTTTGGAGCCGTTCCAGAAAGCCACTTGGTGTTGCAGGTTCTCGTTGGGTGTCTTGGCCTTCTTGACCCACAGCTTGAAGCCGCTGCTGGAGCCAGCCTTGGAGCCAGCAGGGAGCTCCTGAACTTTGTCATGGTTATGGCAAAGGCTGCAGGTGTTCAGCGCCCTGAATCTGGAGAGCATCTCTCAAGCCACATATAGTTTGTGAGACCAGAAAGAGCTGCCGGCTTATAATGAGTGCTGTGACTTAGGCGCACGGTTTGTAGAGGTTTTAAGGCGTAGTGCATGAGTGCCAGGCTCCTGTTTGGTCACTGGGACAAAACGAGATCTGGGAATGTTGGATGTCCTAAAAAGAGTACAGGGGAGACAAACGGGGAGGAGATGTGGCTCTTCTTGGCCTTGTTTAGCCCCCAGCCCCTCTACACCCCACAAACCTTAGTTACAGCTGTGGGCTTCTGCAGAACGTCACAATGCCTAGTAAATCTTTGGGATATACTTAAAAGCAGGAAAATACTGTGTTGGTTTCTTCTTTTTTTGTATACATAGGGCAGCTGCCAGCAGCAGCACCTGCTGGAGTCGAGGGTGCTGAGCAAGGCAGGGTCGTGTCCCGAGCAGCAGTCACAAGGGGAGCTGAGCGGAGCCCGCCTGAAAACTCGGGGGGTTTCTGCTTCTTAGCAAGCCGAAACACAGCTCCCCGTCCCCAGTACTCCTTGCTGTGAGGATGAGGACTGAGGAAGGCTCACCCTGCCTGCAGCTTCTTCAGTTCTTCGTGCGGGGAACTCGTGGAGGAGCCAGTGCCTCTGGAAAGAAAGCACCTGTTGGTACTGTGGGCATCTGAGCGTGATGCTAACCCACGCAACGCTGCCCCTTGCATCTGACAAATGTTTTACAACTTTGACTTCTTTGCAGGTTCTACTTAAATTTGGTGGAGGAGGCTGTGGCTGAGCAGAGAACTAATTTGTTATTTCACTAACTGGAATAATTTACAATGGAAAGAAGCTTTTTTTAGTTAAAAGTTGTGTTTCTGATTACAGCTTCCGGTATTTTACCTCGCAGTCCACAAACACTCTTCTTAAACTTGATTCCTGACAAGTCGCTTTTCTCAGTTCTCGCGTTCTTGGACTCCACCAGGGGAAAAGGAAGGCCCTGCTAATATTGCTTGGCTGTTTCCTTCCGGAGGAAGGAGGGGAGAGTTGAGAAAAAGAGGAATGAAGTAAAATGAATTTACTCTTTGCACACGTGCTGAAAGAATAGGCAGTTGTTCTTGGGAATATCTCATTTAAATCTCTGTGTATGTGTTTCGAGAGGATGCGTCCTCACTTAGAGGAGCCGACATCCCATTGCTGGACCTAATCCTGATGGGGCTGGCATCTGAGGGTTACGCGGGCTGCTCCCGGCAGAGCTCTTCCCACGCGGGGAGGCCGAGGGAGCCGGTCGAGCACTGCTCCGCTGCCTGGAAAGATTCAGTCATTTCCACCCAAAGCGAGGAAATAAAAAGCTCGGTCAGCCATTTCATCTGGAGATACCCCGCCCTCCTCCAACAAATACGAAAAAGGGAAAATGTAGGCTTGGGCCCTCACATATCCCAGCAGTTTGCACCCATTCGGGCGATGCGATTGGGGTCGGGGCAGGCAAAATAGAAGTTACCTTTATTTTTTTTTTTAATTTCGGCAGAGGAAGTTATAAGGTTGATGTTGCCCCTTTGATATTTGATTTAACCCACTGACTGCCTGGGAAGGAAGGAGTCTGTTTAGTTTACCTTTGTCCTAGATTCAGTTTTAATATCTCATGTTTAATTGGAGGGGGAGGGGGGGGAGGAATCTTTATTCTTAATGATTCATGCCGCCTCAAAGCACAGTGGTTTCTACTTGTGTGCTGCCTTTCCCACTGGGGGAGGCAAACAAAAGAACAATAATTTCAGACTCCTCCTTCAGTTTCCAAGAGAACCTTAGCTGCTCAGGGATAGCTCTGAATTTTAAAAGCATTTTTTTCTTCCAAATTATGTATTGATTGCACATAAAATAGCAGCACCGTAATATGCAATTTCAAACAAATGCACGGGGGTGCTTGGTTGCTTTTAATGCTCCTCCTTTATTTTTATTTTATTTTTTTTCCTCCAGCAGAAAACAAAAAGTGAATTCTGTTCCCATAAGCCGCTCTTGCAAAATCTGCACAAACATTTATTAGTCTAGACACAAAATATTCTCAGCCGGCCTCAGCCTGACGATGGCAAAAAGAAATAAAAATAATAATAATAATAAAAAAAAAAAAGAAAAGGCAAGCTAATATTGTACTTGGCTGTGAAAAGGGAAGGGGGGAATCATGCCCCAGGCTAGTGAAGCTGTAACATTTTGCTGGGGCTGCCTGCAACAACAGATGCATCTCGTTCCCCTGGGCTTCCAGTCCTGCCTATTCTCTTCTGCTGAACTTGGCCGCTCGCAAACATTCTCTGTGAGTACCACACCCCGGGCTTCTCCTGGACGCTTTTGATTTGATTGAATGATGGCACCAGGCATGCTCCTCTTCACCAGGCCTGCTCTTCTGCCCCAGAAATCATGTAGCGAATTCATTGATTGGAAAACGTGCAAAATAGGTGGGATCTGGGGTGACTGGTAGAAATCAAAAGGGTTTGAAATAGGCGATGTGACCGCAGCTTAAACCTGCAGGAAGGGAGCATCGACCCGAATGGTTTATCTGAATCTTCAGCTGCAACTTCTGTAAATACCAGCTCCTTCTCCTCATTTGCTACCATGGCAGTTTGCAGACTTTTGCTGAGTTAAAAGGACAAATCATAGTTGTGCGCGTTTGTTTGATCAGGCCTTTACCTCAGCGCTCACGTTCTCAGACTGCTGGGGTTTTATATTTTTGTCATTTTCTTAGAAAATGGCGAATGATGCATATCCCGGCTTCCAGATGATTAGTTCCTTTTGCTCCCAATTTGTGTCAGGCTGCGTTTGGTTGGAAATGAAAATGTAATTGCAAATTCCCCTCAACAGCACAACATGTCTGTGGTATTAATTAAAGCACTGTAAATACGTAGAATATCTGAGAATGCATTCCTTCGAGCATGGCCGTGTTTTTTTAAACCTACAGAGGAGGCAAAATACGGTATTTAGGCTTAGTAGATGAAATGTATTGCTTCTGTGGTGGCAGATCCGTGTCTTGAGATTTTAAACCTGGTGTATCTCATGCTCGAGCCTTCAAAGGAGATGTTACATAGACAATAAAACGTCCTGCTTTTCGGGGAGGGCTCTCCTTAGGTCACTCAGAAAACGCCTTCAGTCTTCACTCACTGCAGCATTCACAAAGTGAATGCCTTCCTGTAAGGTTAGTCACCGATGGCCACTCATTCCATGCTTTCACTAAGAAAAACCTTCGCAGCTTTGAATCTGAATTTCCTGCCCCGCGTTTAGGTGAGCCCGGAGCGGCGTCAGGCATTGCTGGGCTCCTCGTCCGGCGGCGATGGTGAAGTGAAAGATGCCAAAAGTGAAGTTTGACAGTGAGCTTGGGGGCTTGTGCTGGCCCGGTGGCTCTCTAAGCCCCCGTGTCTGAGCAGCGGGAGCATCCGAGCAGCACAGGACGGAGCTCAGCAAGAGGCTGGGGTCAGGGCACTGCTGCAAATAGCAATGCTTTGCTGGTTGCAGAAGTTAACCAGGTACACAGCACTGTTTTACTACATGGTGGAGACCTACGGAGAGTGTTTCTGCCCTCCTTTTTAGCTGAAACATCCCCAGATTCTAAGGGGAAAAGGAATAGAAGGGACTTGTGGAGCAATGTTCTAGTGAAACCCAGCCTTCCTAAAGAAGCCTGCCTGAATAATTCCTGTGAATAACAGACTGTTCAGCTATTTCTTAACATAGAAACGGTGCTGACTGCTTCTTCAGAGTAACATAAGTTAGTGATGCTACTGAAATAGTTGTGGTTCAGACGTAGATCTGATTTCTCCTAAGCACGCTGAATTCACAGCTGTTGATCCTCCAGAGGAGGCTTTGCAATTGAACACCTGGAGAATAGGTAAATTTCCCGCTGTTGTTCTCCTCTCCTCTTGTTTTGTTTTGTTTTGTTTTGTTTTTTTTCCTAGTAGCATAGGCTTAAGACTCTGAAGAAACGGGCTGCTTTTTTTCATTTCCAACACTGGCTGTTCCTTTTGAGCCCCGCCTTCTATTTTTGCAGTCACAAGATATGTGAATGTAAATTCCTGGGAGAGAGGTAGAAAACTCTGTTTCAACTGGTGTCTTTTTCGGCTATGTGGGGAGACCAAATAGGGTGGTTTTGAATCTTCTGGCTCTTATTCAGAGCAGCAGCATGTGGAGGGAGACAGATGCGTGTGCTTTTTTAGTGCAATGGCTTCAGAAGCAAGAGGGGAAAAAACACTTTCTCTGGGAGCTGGAGAAGGTGTCCTTATCGCAGGAGAGGTTTCTAAATGGCTTTTTTAAAGTGTGCTTTTTTAGTGCAATGGCTTCAGAAGCAAGAGGGGAAAAAACACTTTCTCTGGGAGCTGGAGAAGGTGTCCTTATCGCAGGAGAGGTTTCTAAATGGCATATCTTTGCGAGTGTTCCTGTAGTCTGGAGGTTTTTGTTTGTTTGTTTGCCTTTGGAAGGTTTACTGTTAATACCTCGCACAGTACCAATGTGATGACAGTGGAGACAAGGAGAAACCAAGAAGATCAAAAGAACGTGACCTTATTTCAAAAGAAAACGTTTTGTACGGCAAAGAGTCTTCTGAGCCTGGTGAGAAATTGCGGCAAACTTCCTCTCTCGAGTGTGACACTGAATGTAGCTCTAAAAAGCTTTCCTCCTCAGCTATTGCAGAGAGATGCCAAGGTAGAAAGGACAAGACTAAAAACACTGAGAAAGAGCATTACCAAAGCAAGAGGGAACATGCTCCTAGTGAAGAGAAGGAGAGTCAAAAAGCAGGTCCTTCCAGCGGCCAGGTTCAAAAGGCGTCACGCTGGAGCTCCGAGTTCGGCAGCATTCCGAGACCGTTTTGGCGGTTGTGGAGACGGCCCTGGCTGAGGTGGCTGCTGCTGTTGCTGCTGTCCCCTCTGTCCTCGCTGTTGCCGCTGTTGCCGCTGTTCCCGGACCTTGGAGACCTCCGGCGGCTCCCTGTGACAGGCCCTGTGGCCCCGGGGAGCTGCCCGCCGCCTCGTCGGCCAGCCCGGCAGCAATCCTGCCAGCACAGAATAGCTCACTGCGTTTCAGGGTAAAGTGACGATTAATTTCTATTTCCTGGCCTGGGTGCTGCTTCCTTCTTTAAGGAAGCTTCAAGGTTAAAGGTTAAGCTCAGTTATGTCAGGGCCCAAGTCCGTTTCGTGAAGGGGCTCTTGTACGAAAGCTTAAGCTGGGATTGACTCTCTGCTAAGCGGAGGCCAAACGTGTACCTACTGAGAAGCAGGTCCTAAGTGATAACATTTTCTAAAGAGACTGCTAAACACATCTGAACAGTGCTGCTGCAGAACTCTGAATGGGGGGATAGCAACTGTCTTAACTGATCTGGAATCTTGAGTTTACTTTTCAGTGGACAAGAGGTGTGTCTCTCAAGGCAAACAAAGAGAGGAGTAACACCCGATACTCATGTCAACATAAATTTATGCTCAGAGCGTAGGTGTAGGAACAGCATCGGTATGTATATGGAACATCGGGAGAGGAAGCTCTGTCGGTATTTACAGTTTTTCTACTACCTTGTCAGAGAGACGTTATCTCCACATTAGAAATGGATGTATTTTGAAACAGTGGTGGTGGATCGGATTTCTTCTTTCTAGTGTTAATATTTGCTCTTGAATCGTACTTAATACCTGGTAACGCCTCAATCAGTTGTCAAAAATAAACTTAAAAATGTGTAAGGCTTATCTCGTTGGTCAGTATAAAGATCAAGGCTTTTTTCCTTTTTCCTTTTTCCTTTACCTTTTCCTTTCTTCCCCAGTGTGGTTTTTCTTTTCTCCTTCTCACTACAGTCTTAATTTTGTTTCTTGTCCCTTAAGTGTGTTTTCAGTGTGTTGCTGAAACATTTTCTCTTTCAATGCGAAAAAAGGAGCTGTCACTGGTGAAGATCGGAGCTTATCTGAAAATCCCTGAGCCCAGGAGCTGTCACCTTAGTCTTCCAGTCGGACAAGGACGACTTCATTTCTCGTGTAAATGCATTTTTCAGGTTTGCGTATTGTTTTTTCAGGAACGGAAAGTGTGTATAGAATGGATTTAAAATCAATCTTAAATGTAAAATGTCAAGGGAAAAAAGTTCTAGTTACAACCTCTGCACATAATTTGCCAGCTGTGGGACTAGGAGTTTTCTTATTTACTGTGTTTTGTTTAACGTGTCTGAAGTTTAATGGATAGCAATCAAGGCGTGCTAGAAATCTGAAAGCACTTTATGCTTTGTTCTCTCAGTCATTTTGGTATAACAAACTAGCTTATGTTTTAAACGCTCCATTAGGTTAGTGGTTTCCCTATAGGTAACAAGTCCCTGTGTGCTACAGTAAGACAGTAACAAAACATGAAGTATAGAAGTTCATCCTGTCATGGATGCTTCTGCCTACGGACACACAATTATGCTTATTTAAAGCGGTATCACCTTGAAACCTAATCAGCATTTTAAAAAGGACTTTGTAGCAGTTATTGGCTTTTGTCCTGGAGGGCTGAGGTTTGTTTTGTTTTGTTTTACATTCAGCATTTCCGTTTCTAGCTTACATTGCCCTGTTGTTTTGCATGAGGAAAACGTGCAACTTTACAAAGCAGAACGGAAAGAGCTGCTTTTTAGTCTAACGTTTCAGTTTTTTGTAGGAGTTTTAAATGTGGTAGGAGTAAAACACCAGAAGTACTGCTGCCAAAGTTCTATTCAAACTCGTATTTCGTGGAGAAGCAGAAGAAGCCCAGGGAGAAATAAATTTGCAAACGTGCTCTTCATGCTCTCCTTTCCCAAGATTTCTCTGAGATATAGCCCATCCTCTGTGGGTTTTGAGGTATATGGTTCCCAGGAGTGAGAAGGAGGGCCAAACATCTCTCTTCTTGGATCTCAACATGCCAGGGCTTTAGTGTACTGCCACTTACGGCTCCGCTTTTTCACCTGGAAAAAGCGACCACATGATGTAGACTGAGGAGCCCTCACAAATTAACTTGCTATCACAAAGTGACGCCCAGAAAAGGTGTATTTAAAAGCTAGGCTCATTATAGAATAACAACAAACCCCTCATGATTGGTGCAGTAGACAGTGAGGTAGAGGGCGATCCCTGGAAAGACAGAAGAAAAGGAGCAGTGAGTTCTGGGTACCTTTGTGCACACGAAACAGAAAAACGCAGGCAGTGAAGTAATAGTGTTCCATTACTAACGCCAGCAATAGATAATTGCAACAATTATCTATTAGATCATAGGTAATAATTAACAGATAATTGTGCAACTCTGGAAATCAATAAATAACTGATTCCCCTCAGAGAATGTCTTCTACATTTTTATATTAAAAAGACTCCAGAGTTGTAATGGATTAAAATCCTACGGAAGTGAAAGAAATGGCATCAGCCACTAGTTCTGCAGAAGCTAAAAGTAATACCAATAGAGTTTAGATGGAAATTTTCACTTTGTGTGTTTAGTTTGGGGATTCTTTTTAAATCATTCATACCAGTGATTTAGTTCTTAAGGCTGTTTCTTTGAGATTAAGTGACAGGACTTCTGCTATTCTTTTCTTCTTGGAATGCTTCTTGATATTCTTACGTCAACCAGAACTTCTGTCTCTGTCGCAGATGTCAACAATGACCGTAGTTAAGAAGCCCAAATCTTCAAAGTCTAAAAAGCCCTCTTCAAGGCGGTCTGGCAAATCCAAGAAACCAAGTACTAAAATACTGATGTCACGCACCGCAAACTGGGGCCAGATACCGCCTGCAGAAGATTCAAGCCAAGTCTCTGTGGCCCAAGGACGTGGAGGTGCTATTTACTGTAGATCATCTGAAAAATCTAAGGCTTTTGCCCCAAGAGATCTAAGTAAGTGTGAGCTTTATCCTGACTCCATTTTCTTCAAAGCAAAAGTAGAAAATGCAGTTCTTACTTGTTGCACTGATAGAGAAGGGGACTAGTGTGAACAAAGACTTCAAAAGCGAATCCCCTAAGGCAACTGAAGTGACTGATGTTACAGAAATTAATTTTGATATATTTACAGTCAACAGAGAAATATGGGGAGCTTTTTGTAATGCACAGATTCATCCATGTCTTTTCCGTTTTGCAAAGAAAAGTGTTTGATTGTTGCTATTCACAGCTTCCATTTTTCACACGTTTTTTGAATGATAACATTGCTCAGGAAAAGATCTGGTATCTGTAGGGGTACCGTCATTCCTAGTTACTAGTTTTTACCTTTTTTCCGTATAATTTCAAGTCTAAGCTTGTGGTTTAAGTTATAATAAGGAAAAAAACAGTAGTTGAGTTAATCAGGTTAAAGATTATAGATGGAGAGGAACTTGGCATTAGGTACTACAAACAGAATGGCAGTTAGCCTTGCCTTAGAAAAATTAAAATGGTTGACGAAAGCTGTTTTTTTGTTGTTTTTTTTTCCCCAAAACATTGTGTTGACCAGCCAATTTGAATTTGGCGGTATTAAAGCTGTCTGCAATAATTTTCTTCTGGCTTGGATTGTAGCTAGCTCCTCTAGGTGCTCCTGCAGAATAGTATTTTTTTAAATACCTTCCTTAGAAACAAACAAACAAAATCTCTTTTTAAATTTAACTTTCTTGCAGTCGTTAATGATGGAATTGCTCCACCACAGAGCATTCTTTTTCCACCTGAGAAGATTTGTATGGATTGGCGAGAAACACAAAGTGTTGGAGTTGGCCTGTACAATCTTGGCAACACATGTTTTCTTAATGCTACTCTACAGTGTTTGACCTACACACCCCCACTTGCCAATTACATGCTTTCTCTCGAGCACGGCCAGTCATGTGAGTACTTTCTAAGAGTATTTCAAATCTGTTGGACAGCTCTGAAGGTGAAAGAACAGCAGTGATTCTGAGACAAGCTTATTTGCCTGATTTTACCTGTAGAAGCTGGCTTTGAGCACTGTATTAGCAGTGGGCTCCGAATAGCATACGGAGTGCAATTAATGCACTGTTTGTTTAATGAATGAATTTATTTATTTATTTATTTATGTATTCATTAAAGGATCATTTATTGCTTCGTGGGAATAATGAAGTGCATTGGACAGTAATGCATTTAGTAGTAATTTTAGAGAGTAATACATTTTTCAGCCTGTGGAGTTCACATTCCTGTCAGCCTTTACAAATGTGACTTTGCAGTAGTCTTTTAGATTTCTCATCACAAAATGCATTTGAATACAGGCTTAGTGGATATTTTTATTCTGTAAAGTTGTGTGAAATGAAATGTTACAAGACTGTTGGGACATTGGCATCTTGGGAGAATAGAATGTAGCAAGGAGAGTGGATATCGTATCTATAGTTTAAATTTTACTTAGATGTTTGTTTGTAGTTATGGATATTTTGCTGGACTGGGATGCTTTCTTCTTTCACTCTTCAGGTCGTGAACAAGATTTTTGCATGATGTGCACAATGGAGACTCACATTAACCAGGCCCTGCGTTGCACTGTTGATGCCATCGAGCCTACGCATGTTATCAGTAATCTCAGTCGTAAGTGGCTTCAGATGTGTTTCTTTTCGATAGCTTGTAATCTTCAAATACTTATTTGATGTGTATAAGTGGTTTTAACACTAGAAAGAAGAGAGATTTTAGAAATACAAGAATGATTTCATTTTTAAATGAGGTGAATACTATCATCTTCTTCTTTAGGAATAGGACAACATTTCCGTTTTGGCAGTCAAGAAGACGCACACGAGTTCTTGCGCTATACTGTTGATGCTATGCAGGAAGCGTGCTTGAATGGAAGCACCGAGTAAGCATAAACAAGTTCACTTTCATACATTCTCTAGCACCTTCTAGTCCTTTATTTACTATCAAAAATGATCTCTAGCACCTTTTAGTGCCTTATTTACTATCAGCAACGAAAGTCTACATCATCCTTAGTTTTCATAAAACTCTTTGAAGAGTTAACTCTGCGCCTTAAATCTTCTGAGGTCTGATTATAATTTATTTCCAGATTGGACAGATCTTCTCAAGCTACCACCATCATTCATCAAATATTTGGAGGATTTCTAAGATCGAGAGGTACTTTAAAAAATATTCCTGTCCTTAGAACTGATCTGTGTCTTTTGTCGGTAGTAAAGCAGTCTGTAGTTTGTCTAAAGTAGTATCTGGCAACAACTTGAATTTGGACAGTTAGTCTCCTTCACATAAGGTTAAGCATTTATATTTTGCTTCCAGTGAAGTGCTTGAATTGCAAAGCAGTTTCGGATACGTATGAGGCATTTCTTGATATCACTTTGGATATAAAGGTAAGATGTTTTCTAAATATAATTCATGATGTTTAAGTACATGCCTAACTTTCTAAATTAAACTTGTTTACCTTAAAAAAACAAACCACATATAATGTTAAAACGTAAGAGCTTGGTGGTGCTAAGGAAGTGGATTGGACTTTGTCCTTCTGTGGAACCCATGTAAATAGTCTCCACATTTGCATTGGGTTTAAGGGGAAAGAATTCTCTTTCTGCAAAAATTATAATGCTGTCATACTTCTCTGTTGTTCTACCCCAATGTACATCTAATTGTTAGACTGATGAATTTGTCCCCAGTATTGATGACAAAGCACACTATAGGTGCTGTCTAGGCTACTGGAAAAGTATTTGTTCCGAAGTCAAATGACTTCCAGGTGAGGTCAATGCTGAGCATGCTCTTTCTGCCTCCTTCTTCACAGTGCTCATAGTAGATCGCTGGAGTATGTTAGTAAGATTCTCTTACAAACTACTAGTACGTCTCTGGAATTTTGAATTTACGGTGACTTTACGCTCTTCTTTCTCGCTCCTCTAGGCGGTTTCATCTGTTACCAGAGCTCTGGAACTCTTTGTGAAACCTGAAGAGCTGGGTGGAGAGAATTGCTATAAATGTAGCGAGTAAGATTTTGACGAATTAGGTCTTAATCCTAGATGTCAGTTTTATATGTTGCATGACTCTGTTGGACTACCTCTAAACTTTGGATCTACTTACGAGTTTTGTGGAAGTTTATAAAACACTTGGATTTTTGTTTCTTTGGAGGGGGGAAGTCTTGTTCAGAGGCATTCCCTATGGGTTTGCAATTCTCTGGCTCGTATTTTGCCATCAGAATTCAAAAAGAGATACTTTTGTTCTTTCTATTTATTAGCTCTCGACAGTACTTTTCTTGATGTAAACTGCCCAGTTTCCGTTGTTCTCTGGGCTAGTGGCTAATTTTCACTGTAGGTCCTACCTTGGAGCGGGCAATGTATCAAACTGAACTATTGTGTTTCAAAGGATGGCAGACAGTTTCAGTGTCTTTCCAGACAAGCTCAGTACATGAAGACTTCCTACTGTTAAATGTCTCCCTCCTGTAGAATGACCATGTGCTTCTGTTGTATTTTTGATGTTGATAGACGACCTATGTTGGAGATTATTTGCAATTTCTAGTCCTGGGGACCAAGGCTCTCTGGTTCCACTTTCATTATTTGTATTTCCCTTGAAAGCTGAAAGAATGTATCCAGGATTGGAGTTCAAATAGCCACTTTTGTAGACCAAGAAATGGTACCTTGCCATCCAACCTGGTAATACCCTTTCGTGAGAGATTCCTGTTCCTGCTATGCCCAGGGTTTTGGGAGAATTTACCTTCTTCACTGTATTAACAAACCTGACACGCAGTGCATGGGTTTATGAAAAGAAAAAAGACCAACCTATTATGCAAGTAAATGTCATTCAAATAGCATAGGCATGCGTGAGACATTAAAACGAGTTTGTTTTGGGGGCGAAAAAAGAAGATGCCTTCAAACACTTATCTCTGCTTGTTTTTAAGGTGTAATAAGATGGTTCCTGCATCCAAGAGATTTACCATACACCGTTCTTCCAAGGTTCTCACAATATCACTGAAAAGATTTGCAGATTTCACAGGTGGAAAGATCAACAAGGTATATTTACCACTGTAATGCAACTATATCATTGTGTAATGGGACATCCCCCAAAGCTGAAAGTTGTTTATATTTTCAGACAGTAATTGTAGACTAACGACTATGGCTTATTCTTTCTCTTAATATCAATAAAGTTCCCGCTTGACAAGAAGCATATGCTTTCCTCTGAGAAGGCTGATTCATCAGGAAACAGTTCTCTGCAACTTCTAGTCTTAAACATTGTTTATGGGAAGACTTATTTGTAGTGAATCAAGAAATATCTTCTAGAAATATATTCTAGAAATAAATTCTAGTCTGTGTTTTTTGGAAGTGTTTTTCTCTGGCTAGTCCACGAAGTACTCTGGGATAATTTTCTATCTTCTTGGTCTCTCTTTAGGAGGTGAAATATCCGGAGTATTTGGACCTGAGAGCCTACATGTCACAGTCAATGGGAGAACCACTGCTCTATGCCTTATACGCGGTGCTGGTACATCACGGTGTCAGCTGTCACTCAGGACACTATATATGCTATGTAAAGGTAGAAGTCAACAGCATTTCTAACAGGGTAAAGGTTGTGCTGGCAAACCAGTGAAAGCGTGACTAGCAGCTACTGTTTCTAGGGAAAAAGATTTCATTATATTTTTATTTGACACGTGTGTATTTTGTTCCTATCCGTGATTTCATTTGGAACACGTGCAATTCACCTAAAGAAATGGTTGTCTTTATTTGCAGGCTGGTAATGGACTTTGGTATCAGATGAATGATGCTAAAGTAGTCCGTACTGACATTAAGAGAGTTCTTGGTCAGCAAGCTTACATACTTTTTTATATCAGGTAATAACAAATCTTAACATGTGTTCAGAAGAGATTTACTTTCCTGTTATTGATATTTTTCTGTTTTGCAAGTGTTTTTCTTGCTATCCCAGGGAAAGATTATTATTTGTCTAATTCAGTTCTGTCTAACCTGAAATTCTCTGTGTCATTTATTATCTTTTGTTGCTTGGCCTGAAACTGCAGCACTTGTGTAAATTGCTATCTATGTGTTACCTGTAGCTGGCTAATTTAGAGAAGGAGAAAAATGAAGGTCATCTGTCGTGTAAGAATGAATTATTGCTCTGAAAGTGATAGTCTTAGTAGGAAGACTGTTCTCTCCTTTTCAGTTTGTAGTCTTGGCGAAGCCTTCTGTAGAGAAGGCTTCCATATCGTATGAACTGTTCCTCTAAAATTATAGGATGGGATTTAATCCAAGAGTAGGCTGAAAGAAAAACTAAACTCCGATCACTGCTCTTTTCTGAAGGCGCTATGATTTGACACTTGGAGAACGTGCGTTTTACTTGCCAGCACCATCTTATCCCTGTTCATTCCCTCCTGGTCAGCAGGGGGCTAATAGTAAGCAGGCTGGATTTATGGGACCACGACTTCTTCCTCATATGATTAAGGTAATTCAGGGAAGTGGGAGGGCAGGTAACGGCACCAAACTGCTAGTGGGTTTGGGGTTTGGTGTGGGGTTTTTTGTTTGGTTTTCAGCATCTTAGTTTTGTTTTCCTTCCCATGCTGCAGCTTTCTTCACAGCCTTCATGCTACAGCCAGAGTCATTCAAACAGTGGTTACTGCTAAATTGTGCAGCCATGCGACTCCATTACTTTATACCTCCAAGACAGCTTTCTAAAGCACAGAGAGCTACGCTCTTTGACAATTTAAGCAGAGTGTACTAATCCTCGAATCATTTAAAAGAGGACTTGTTTTTCCTATCGTCGTCACTTTAGCTAAGACAGGGAAAACTAATTGTCTTATTCCTGAGCACCAGAACAATTACTTCAGGCTTTTCAGGGTATGTTTAAAGGGGAAAATAAATATATTTGGGAATAGCAGCAGGTAATGTTAAGTTGTTTGGCTGGTTTTCAAAGATGATGTTAATTTGATTCCAATCGGCTGTAAACCAAAAGCAGGAATTGAATACGCTTATTGGACTTGCATTTATCTTTAAAGGGCAGTGTGTTTTTCTTTGTAGGTGTTAAGACCATTTGTAGAAATACTCAGTAGGAGAGTTTTGTGTTTCAAAATGTTAAATGCAGTGTTTGCGTTAATCCATCTTGCCATTTCTTCTTTTTAAATACAGAATTCAAGCCGTTTAAATGGAAATGGATCCATAAAAGAGGACGCAAAGACCACTGGTGTCACCCTAAAAAGGCCATCTTCAGCACCACCGATGGCCTGTGTTCAAAACCAGACAATTACCAGGCCTTCAATTACTGATCCGTCAAGAAAACAGAAGATCACCACCAGTATTCACAATAAATTGCCTGCTCGTCGGACTGTGTCACAGCCTGACTGTCTTAGCAGTGCTGCAGAGGACGAAGATCTCTACCAGGCTGTTCCTTCATCCACAATTACAAATTCGGTAATGCAAATGAAGCAAATGCAAACAAGCAAAAAAGTTTCTGATGAGATTTTTGTGGAGCCAACAGTGAATGAAAATCCTAAACTCAGCTCTGATAACACAGTCCCTTACGGTGCAGAATCTTCAGGAAAATCTGAGTAGGAGTCAAAGGGCTTATTTAAAAGGAATTGCAATGCAATGTCCTCTAATGGAATTTTGGTTGGAAAGGTAGTCCGTACATTGCAGCATTCCGGTTCTTCCTGTCAGAATGCTGACGAAGGAAGATCCCAGCATGAGCTGCCAAAAACCGATTCACTAAATGGTGCTATTAGGTTAGTTAATGAATCGAAAGAAAACGGACTGAAACTTGATGATTCCACTTGCCGAGTTGAACCTGTTAAACCTTCTGAGATGTTCTTTTCTAAAACAAATGGATTGCTTGAAACATAGATTTGCTCCATCGAGAATTTCTCACCTATGATGTATTCGGGAGTGTTTATTGTGTTCCTAATTCAGGTGAAATACTGAGAAAACACAGCACAAATGTGATTGTAAGACTTTGTGGTATTATCCCATTAGAATTTGCAGACCTGAGCTTACATTAGAACTTGTCAACTTAAGCTCAGCTGAGATAAAAATTCCTAAGTTTCATAAAGTAGATTTTGGGAGGTGAGTCGGGGTTATCTTTGAAGTGTAGATAATGCATACAACTCAAAACGGTCTTGCTTACCATTTAATGGAGAAATTCTGACAAGACTAGTCCTCAGTACTACTACAAATAGTATTTTTTTGTCTGCTGACTTGTGCGTTTTGATTGCAGATGCCTGGAGCTATGCCTTCAGTCAATCGAGAAATCATCACGGAGTCCCTCACAGCCAGCCAGCTGAACAGCTTGTCAGAGGAAACGAGGTAAAATGAGCACAGTCTGATTAAGACAAGACCTTATGGAAGTTCGTTACGGTTTTATCTGTCTACTAATAGTATTTAATGGAAGGATTTAAATTAGTACAATTCCATGCTGTATGTCCAGCGTTACGAACAGAACTAATGATCAGCACTGAGCATATCACTCTGATGCAGGTTGGTGCCTCAAGGAGAACTTGTGTTCCTTCATAGAATGTTTTTCCATTTTTCTCCACTGTCTGGAGAAACACTGGCTGTTCCCCGCTCGCCCCTATGCCTTTTTTCTCAGAGCAGCAGGTGGAAGGAGACGGATGCATTTGCTTTTTTAGTGCAATGGCTTCAGAAGCAAGAGGGGAGAAAGCACTTTCTCAGGGAGCTGGAGAAGGTGTCCTAATCACAGGAGAGGTTTCTAAATGGCATATCTCTGCGAGTGTTCCTGTAGTCTGGAGGTTTTTGTTTGTTTGTTTGCCTTTGGAAGGTTTTACTGTTAATCTTCACGTCCTTCAGCAGAAGTGAGAAATGTGATTTTATTTTGTGCAGTGTCGCGGACCCTCCGAAATCTACTGGGAAGGATGAATACCTCGCACAGTACCAATGTGATGACGGTGGAGACAAGGAGAAACCAAGAAGATCAAAAGAACGTGACCTCATTTCAAAAGAAAACGTTTTGTACGGCAAAGAGTCTTCTGAGCCTGGTGAGAAATTGCGGCAAACTTCCTCTCTCGAGTGTGACACTGAATGTAGCTCTAAAAAGCTTTCCTCCTCAGCTATTGCAGAGAGATGCCAAGGTAGAAAGGACAAGACTAAAAACACTGAGAAAGAGCATTACCAAAGCAAGAGGGAACATGCTCCTAGTGAAGAGAAGGAGAGTCAAAAAGCAGGTCCTTCCAGCAAGAGGAGGTGTTCTCAGAGCGTGGAAGTTGTTCATCAAAAGCGTCACAAGCAGGAGCACTGGGAGGGAAGCAGGTGCAGATCTTTCCCTGGTGAAAGAAACAGCCCTGAGAATGGCAGAAGAGCAGTCAAATATTCAAAGTACAGATCTGGCAGCGGAGGAAGATCAGAACAAGGTAGCAATAGATATTACCGATCCAAAGGGGAAAGAAGTTGGAGCAGAGAAAGATACTATCGAGATGAAGCACGGAGGTGGGAAAGTTGTAGCTATTACAATGATTACTATTCACCTCATGCGACAGGAGACAGTAGAGAGAGAAAGTTCTCTCACGGCGATGCAGCCTTTGACAAATGGACTGCAACTTACTACGGCAGGTCACATAAGCATTATCATTACAAAAGTGGATGGCCTCACGGTTCCCTCTTGAGAGATGAAGATGGACGTCGCTTTAGCACACCCCGAGCAGACTTGCATCGTTGCTCGGTATCTCAGCAACATTCTGGAAGACATTCTCGTGAAAGACATGCGCTTCCACCTGTGTCAGCTCATTTGGAGAACTGTCGCCAGAAAAATGAAACAGAAGGAAACAGAAAAAGAAAATCTACCCGTACAGAAGGTAGTGAAAGTGAAATAGAAAGGAAAGACAGAAAGATAGAAAAGGAGCTTTTAGGTGGTGAAAAAAATGCAAAAATATCACAAGTTCTAGAAGAAAAAGAAGTCTAAGGATAAACATGGAGAGAAGGATTCCAAGTAAGCAAGGATTCCAGCATACTCCGCATTTTTTATCCTAATTCTTTTCTGGGTGCTTCTCATGTATTCCTTCTTTTTTTTTTTTTTCTCCTTTTTTTTTTCTTCTCTTTTTTTCTTCTTCTTTTTTTTTTTTTTTTTTTTTTTTTTTCTGGTAGTTTCTAAGTTACTTAGATAGCATCAGCTGGCTGGGGATCATGTTGTTAGGTTGATCAGTGAAGATAGGAAAGCTATTGCTGAATTGTTTCAGAGCACTAGCTTTGGACCACATAGTTGGAAACACATCCGTACACCATTCTGGATTAGGTTAAAAGTTTTTTTCTGCTTGCACGTATTCCAGAGCTAGCCATTGTTAATGATCTGTGTACAAACCAGGACCTATGGTCCTCCAATCTGAGGGCTTAAGTTTGGTACATCTAAAGTAAGTTGCGTGTGCACAAAGCACCACAAAATAGCTGACATGCTGCAAATCATCACCTGTGGTAAAATAAATAAAGTTTCATATAGGCAACAAGTGCCACATCTTTTTTTCTCTTTTAAACTTGCATGTTTCTTTCAGACTTCACGATTTGTGTTTCTGTGTGCTCCACTTTGACAATGCCAATCGCAAGCGTAAAACGAGAAGAAAAAGAAGAAAAAAGAGAAACAGCAGGAAAGTGAAAGGCTCCTTGGAACACTTAGATCCTCGTTTCCAGAAGATAACGCGGGAGAAGAAGGAAGAATCCCATCCTCCAGATGGCTCTTCATGTGAGCAATGCAGAAGTGAGAGCAGTAAACAACCTTACAAGGAAGGGAAGCCTTCCAGTGCAGGCGAAAGCAAGAAATACAGCTCCGTCTCATCCAACGAGTGTATTAAAGGTAAGCGGCCGCAGTGTGTTTGAGGAATTCCTTTTCTATTAATGTAGAGATTATTTCCAACAGTCTTGAAGTGCTTGGTGACTTAACAGTCTGCTGGATATTAAAAAAAAAAGCTGATGGACTTTTTCTTTCCGTTTTTAAATGACCACTAGGAAAGAATGCCTGAAATAAAGAGGTGAAAGGCAAATAGTTTTCATTTGGTGTGATGATTAAGTGGCAAACAAGAGGAAGAGTTGCAAGATCCCTTCTTAAATTCAGTCCAGCCAAGTAGGAAAAGTAAACGTGGACAGCTGTATCTTGGCAAAGAAGATAGTAGGGAGCAAGGAGGTTTAGCAGTCAAGATGGAAGGTGATGCCAAGAGGCTTACAGGCTAGTAATGTTCTAGTGAAACCCAGCCTTCCTAAAGAAGCCTGCCTGAATAATTCCTGTGAATAACAGACTCTGTTCAGCTATTTCCTAACATAGAAACGGTGCTGACTGCTTCTTCAGAGTAACATAAGTTAGTGATGCTACTGAAATAGTTGTGGTTCAGACGTAGATCTGATTTCTCCTAAGCACGCTGAATTCACAGCTGTTGATCCTCCAGCGGAGGCTTTGCAATTGAACACCTGGAGAATAGGTAAATTTCCCGCTGTTGTTCTCCTCTCCTCTTGTTTTGTTTTGTTTTGTTTTCCTAGTAGCATAGGCTTAAGACTCTGAAGAAACAGGCTGCTTTTTTTCATTTCCAACACTGGCTGTTCCTCCTGAGCCCCGCCTTCTATTTTTGCAGTCACAGGATACGTGAATGTAAATTCTTGGGAGAGAGGTAGAAAACTCTGTTTCAACTGGTGTTTTTTTCGGCTATGTGGGGAGACCAAATAGGGTGGTTTTGAATCTTCTGGCTCTTATTCAGAGCAGCAGCATGTGGAGGGAGACAGATGCGTGTGCTTTTTTAGTGCAATGGCTTCAGAAGCAAGAGGGGAAAAACACTTTCTCTGGGAGCTGGAGAAGGTGTCCTTATCGCAGGAGAGGTTTCTAAATGGCATATCTCTGCGAGTGTTCCTGTAGTCTGGAGGTTTTTGTTTGTTTGTTTGCCTTTGGAAGGTTTTACTGTTAATCTTCACGTCCTTCAGCAGAAGTGAGAAATGTGATTTTATTTTGTGCAGTGTCGCGGACCCTCCGAAATCTACTGGGAAGGATGAATACCTCGCACAGTACCAATGTGATGACGGTGGAGACAAGGAGAAACCAAGAAGATCAAAAGAACGTGACCTCATTTCAAAAGAAAACGTTTTGTACGGCAAAGAGACTTCTGAGCCTGGTGAGAAATTGCGGCAAACTTCCTCTCTCGAGTGTGACACTGAATGTAGCTCTAAAAAGCTTTCCTCCTCAGCTATTGCAGAGAGATGCCAAGGTAGAAAGGACAAGACTAAAAACACTGAGAAAGAGCATTACCAAAGCACGAGGGAACATCACGGAACATTTTCCGTGATTTTCTTCCTGAGCAGAAGTGTGCAGTACTCCTTTTCCATTAATGTAGAGATTATTTCAAACAGTCTTGAAGTGCTTGATGACTTACCAGTCTGCAGATGTATTATCAAACCAAAAAAAAAAACCCGACTTGGTAGACTATTTTTTTCCCACTTTTGAATGACTACTAGGAAGAAGGTTGTTCCGGCATCAAGAAAGTCATGTGGAATGTAATAAAATTTACTGAACCAGTAAATAAAAACTATATTTTTCTATTAGTTCCATTGTTTCAACTCTTCTGACGCTTATGGATGGCACAGATAACAGAGGGGAGATCGTGGTAATCGGAGCTACCAACAGACTGGATTCTATAGATCCTGCTTTACGAAGACCAGGACGCTTTGGCAGAGAGTTCCTCTTCAACTTGCCAAATAAAGAGGTGAGAACTTAAATTCAACGTTAGTTCTACCATGGCAAAGTCCAACTTTATAGGAAAAAAAAATAATTGACAACTTGAACAAAAGAGTGATATGTGGAGACACTGCATTGTTCCATGGAGGGCAAATCTGGTACTGGATATATATGGTCAGGATGATACCACCAAGTAGTTAGTTCTATAATCAAACCTTTCATTCCCAAAGTTGTACCTGTTTGCTTAATTATTTAGTCCACTTGGGCGTTTTCATCATGAAGTTGTGTTTTTGGTCTCAATCCTTCACTTCTGAATGAATAGGGGACGTGTTTGCATTTGATTGTGCCCCGGATCGGTGGTAGTAGTTTGAGTCATAATTATTTTCTTCTTTATAGTAATTGTAGCAATTTGAAGCATTGTGCCAGAAGTGCTTTCT